>NW_022280090.1:2014575-2067916 GCF_004355925.1 Anarrhichthys ocellatus | reverse complement strand
TTGCATGCAAACACTTGATTTAGGTTTGTTTATAGTCACAAACCTCCCAGTGTGTTCAAGATGGGGCAATAACATTTATTACCGACAGTAAAACCCAAGCTCATCTTTTCACCTGGTGCTTCTGGGTCGATAAGTCTGCGCGGTCTCTCCCAACTGACCACATGCAAACCCCGGCTAATATATTTAGAAAGACTTACGACTCATTTAAATATGTTTAGGAACCGATGGAGGAAGCACATTATGTCTGTGCTGAATGTTGGACACTTCTAGTATAGGTGGAATTCCAGTTAGTAGGTATTTCTTCACCACTAGGGAGGGCCCCTACAGTAGAGAGGGACTCTACCCTCCTCCCACCAACAGGGAACCCAAGGGATGGCAAGTTGCATCCTTTTTTTTTGAAGTCACATTGTTCTATGTTCGATTGTTCTTTGGTTCATGTTTTGTTTTTTTGTTTGGGTACGGATTGCAACTTGACTTCATAAACAAAAATGATAGAGAGTAATATTCAGATACTGTCGTTGAATGTGAACGGTTTGAATAACCCTGTTAAACGCCAGAAAATAATGACAAAAATAAGGAAAGATGAGGCACAGATTATATACCTACAGGAGACACACTTGTCTAGGCAGGAACATGAGAAGCTTAAGAGGTTTGGCTATGCAAATACATTTTATAGTTAATTTCACCAGGGTTGTAGAAGAGGTGTGACTGTTCTCTTATCTAACTCAGTGAAATTTGAATGTACTAAAGAAATCAGCGATAAAGAAGGCAGATATATTATTGTTCAAGGAAAGTTGGAAAATTAAATGGTGACATTGGTAAATGTTTACGCCCCACCTAACAGTGAAAAGTCCTTCTTTAAAACTCTACTTGATAGTATTATTCTGGAAACGGAGGGAATACTAATATGTGGAGGTGACTTTAATATTGTCATGAATAGTAGTCTAGACACAACAAACAATAAGAAAAATTGAAATCATGTCACAAAAACGATCAATACTTTATTCAAAGAATTTGGTATAGTTGATATTTGGAGAGAGCTGCATCCCACTAAAAGGGACTATACACACTACTCTGCACCTAATAAAAGTTAACCTAGAATTGACTATTTTTTTATGAATAAAAAGGACATGTTTAGAGTTATGGAGTGTGAAATTGGAGCAGCAGACGTGTCGGACCACTGTGCAGTTTATCTTAATGTCAAGCTAAAACCACAGGACAAAAAAACGTTATGGAGGTTAAATGTTGGAATACTAAATTATAAGTCCGTTGTTGAGGAGATCAAAACAGAGATTGAAACATACCAAAAAGAAAATGACAATGGAGAGGTTAATCCTACCATCTTGTGGGACGCTCTTAAAGCAGTTATGAGAGGGAAACTTATTGCTAAGACAGCAGCTATCAAGAGAGCTAAAGAAGAAGCATACAAGAAGGAAAAGGAAAAACTGCTTGAAATCGAACAACAGCACAAAAATACCCGCGACTTGACACTGCTACCAGAAATTAGAGGCAACATAGATAAGCTACTAACTACAGAGATAGAAAAGAAAACAAGATTTCTTAAACAATCTTACTATGAGGTGGGACCCAAAGCAAATAAACTACTGGCAAAAAGACTGCAAAAACAACAGGCAGAAAGGACAATCCATAAGATAAGGGATACGGTTACAAATCAAACAGTCTATGAACCCAAGGAGATTGAAATCATTTTTAGGAACTATTACCAAAATTTGTATAGCCAACCTCCATCCGCTGACAAGGACCAAATTAGAACTTTTCTAGAGACACTGGACCTACCAGTAATTGGGAAAGACCAGAATGACCTTTTGACTTCACCCATTACAAAAATAGAAATAGAGAAAGCTATGGGTAGACTGAAAATAAATAAATCCCCCGGCACTGATGGTTTACCAGTGGAGTGGTACAAAACGTTTAGTGAACATACTTTACCAAAATCCAACAGCAAGGATAAAAATAAATGGCAGTCTGACTGATAGTATAGCATTAGAACGGTCTACCAGGCAGGGATGTTGTCTTTTACCGACTCTATTTGCAATTTTTATAGAACCTCTGGCACAAGCAATTAGGCAGAATAAAGACCTTAAAGGGATAAAGGTCGGAAACGAAGAACATGTCATTGGACTTTTTGCAGATGACGTGATCTGCTATTTAGAGGACCCTGACACATGCCTCCTTATATTAATCAACCAACTTGAGACGTTTGGCTCTTACTCTGGATATAAATTGAACTTGTCAAAAACAGAGATTTTAACACTGGACTACAAACCAACCGAAACTATACAATAAACACTTAACTTAAATTGGAGTTCTAAAAGAATGAGATATCTTGGGGTTACTATAACAAAAACTATTGATGATCTATATAAAGCCAACAATAATAAAGTGAATCAGGACATTAGGAATGATTTGGAGAGGTGGGCTGTTCTTCCACTAGATTTCAGTTCACGGATAGATACTATAAAAATGAGCATACTTCCAAGACTCCTCTATCTCTTTCAGTCACTACCAATTGAGATCCCTGAGAAACAATTTAGAACCTGGGATAAAGTTATCTCAAGGTTTATATGGAATGGTCAAAGGCCAAGAGTCAAATACGAAACATTACAGATTGGAAAACATAAAGGGGGCATGTCATTACCAAATCTTAGGGCATATTTCCATGCAGCTCAAATTAGACCAGTAATTTATTGGTGTACCAATGATTATGAAGCTAAATGGAAAAACCTAGAACGATATGTAGAAGGAAGGAAAATTCAAAGCCTTATCGGAGACAGAAATATAGCAAAGGATTTTCTTGACCAGATGGATGTTGTCACCCGATTTACATTAGAGATTTGGTTTAAACTGATAAGAAAATACAGATTAGAAGAAGAGCTCAGGCTTCTACGATGGATAGCCTATGATAGACATTTTATCCCGGGTACTCTCGATCTGAGGTTCAAACAGTGGTGTATAGTAACGAAGTAGAAATACTTTGTTACTGTACTTAAGTCGTTTTTTTGGATATCTGTACTTTACTTTACTATTTATATTTCTGTTGACTTTTACTTTTACGTCACTACATTTTTCAAAGAAAACTGATACTTTTACTCCGATACATTTCCTCTGAAACCTTCGTTACTTGCTACAAAATCAAATCTATCTTTAGAAAAAAATGAATCATGAGACCAACGTTGGGGACTGTGGTGGAACAGAGACTGCAAGCAAGCAGGTTTGGCGAATTAGTGGTCCTAGCTTGCAAGTTAAATCATTGGTTAATCACGTTAATGCGCAATTGCAAACAAGTGCTCTCAAAGCCGCGGTGTTTTGATTCCCAGTGATGCTAGCTAGCGAGCGACTACACTCTACGATGACTCATTTCATGATGGAAGCAGAAATGGAAGCACCTGCTACTCCCGCAACAAACGACGGTGGTGACGAAGACCAACACCCGTGGATCGCTAGCGAGTTAGTGAGCTGAGGAAGTGTTGACAGTTATTTGGAGCCGCGACAGCGCAGCATTAGGGAAATCCTTCCCAGCTGTGCGCAAGCTGTCTGTGAAGCTGAATACACCTCTACCTGCCTCAGCGGCCTGTGAAAGGCTATTTAGCATCGCAGGACTAGTCTTCAGCCCAAGAAGAGCGAGACTGAATTCTCGCAATTTTGAAAACCAACTTCTTTTGAAGATGAATAGGACATTTTTCAGTTTCAAGTAATGACTGGGTTGTTACTTTCGGTGCTGCTTTAGTATTGATCATGTTTTGATATTTGAGTCATTTTGTGGATGATCAGATGGAGTTATGATGGTAGCAGTCGCCCAATTGCAGATTCAGCTTGAGCAAAACCTTTGCCTATTGTGTTCAAATCAAGCCCATAGGAGTTTACAAGGCAGGTGTCCTTTCTCAAAACACTGACCTGATGCATCAAGTGGATATTTAATCTTACTTTAAGACTTTTACTCAAGTAGTATTCTAATAGGTGACTTTTACTGGAGTAATTTTCCAGTAAGGTATCTTTACTTTTACTCAAGTATGGCTTTTGGGTACTTTATACACCACTGGTTTCAAACAATGGATTTCACATGGAATAACAGCAATATGCACAGTCATTGAAGATGGGAGTGTTGTGAGTTTCCAGGAGCAGAAAGACAAATACTCACTAAATAACCAGGACCACTTCAGATATCTGCAATTAAGGGACTTTTTCGACAGAGAAATAAAGCACAAAATTAACTTGGATAAAAATGGAATAAGTAGAACCATAATAGGAGTTGACAACTCATAGAAGTATAGAATCGGTATAGAATGGGTACGGAAAGTATTCAGACCCCTTTAAATTTTTCAATCTTTGTTTCATTGCAGCCATTTGCTAAAATCAAAAAAGTTCATTTTATTTCTCATTAATGTACACTCAGCACCCCATCTTGACAGAAAAAAACAGAAATGTAGAAATTTTTGCAAATTTATTAAAAAAGAAAAACTGAAATATCACATGGTCATAAGTATTCAGACCCTTTGCTCAGTATCGAGTAGAAGCACCCTTTTGAGCTAGTACAGCCATGAGTCTTCTTGGGAATGATGCAACAAGTTTTTCACACCTGGATTTGGGGATCCTCTGCCATTCTTCCTTGCAGATCCTCTCCAGTTCCGTCAGGTTGGATGGTGAACATTGGTGGACAGCCATTTTCAGGTCTCTCCAGAGATGCTCAATTGGGTTTAGGTCAGGGCTCTGGCTGGGCCAGTCAAGAATGGTCACAGAGTTGTTCCAAAGCCACTCTTTTGTTATTTTAGCTGTGTGCTTAGGGTCATTGTCTTGTTGGAAGGTGACCCTTCGGCCCAGTCTGAGGTCCAGAGCACTCTGTAAGAGGTTTTCTTCCAGGATATCTCTGTACTTGGCCGCATTCATCTTTCCTTCAATTGCAACCAGTCGTCCTGTCCCTGCAGCTGAAAAACACCCCCATAGCATGATGCTGCCACCACCATGTTTCACTGTTGGGATTGTATTGGGCAGGTGATGAGCAGTGCCTGGTTTTCTCCACAAATACCGCTTAGAATTAATGCCAAAAAGTTCAACCTTGGTCTCATCAGACCAGAGAATCTTATTTCTCAGTCTGGGAGTCCTTCATGTGTTTTTTGGCTAACTCTATGTGGGCTTTCATATGTCTTGCGCTGAGGAGAGGCTTCAGTCGGGCCACTCTGCCATAAAGCTCCGACTGGTGGAGGGCTGCAGTGATAGTTGACTTTGTGGAACTTTCTCCCATCTCCCTACTGCATCTCTGGAGCTCAGCCACAGTGATCTTTGGGTTCTTCTTTACCTCTCACACCAAGGCTCTTCTTCCACGATTGCTCAGTTTGGCTGGACGGTCAGGTCTAGGAAGAGTTCTGGTCGTCCCAAACTTCTTCCATTTAAGGATTATGGAGGCCACTGTGCTCTTAGGAACCTTGAGTGCTGCAGAAATTCTTTTGTAACCTTGGCCAGATCTGTGCCTTGCCACAATTCAGTCTCTGAGCTCCTTGGGCAGTTCCTCCGACCTCATGATTCTCATTTGCTCTGACATGCACTGTGAGCTGTAAGGTCTTATATAGACAGGTGTGTGCCTTTCCTAATCAAGTCCAATCAGTTTAATTAAACACAGCTGGACTCCAATGAAGGAGTAGAACCATCTCAAGGATGATCAGAAGAAATGGACAGCATGTGAGTTAAATATGAGTGTCACAGCAAAGGGTCTGAATACTTATGACCATGTGATATTTCAGTTTTTCTTTTTTAATAAATTTGCAAAGATTTTTTTTTTTTGTTTTTTTTCTGTCAAGATGGGGTGCTGAGTGTACATTAATGATAAATAAAATGAACTTTTTTGATTTTAGCAAATGGCTGCAATGAAACAAAGAGTGAAAAATTTAAAGGGGTCTGAATACTTTCCGTACCCACTGTATCAACATCTGATGGAAAAATTTGAAAATACAACTTTTTATGTAAAACTGAAATGGGAACAAGAACTTGGTGTGAATATTACAGAGGATGAATGGTTGAATATTTGGGGGACACAACAGTCTTCAACATCCTCGCGTATTTGGAGAGAACATTGTTGGAAGAATGTAATCAGATTCTTTATTACTCCCCAAATTACAACAAATGTCTGTCTATTGTCCAACCATGTTGGAGGAAATGTGGGGCAGTAAATGTAAACCACTCCCATGTATTTTGGCTATGTCCGGAAATTGTACAGTTTTGGGGAAATGTCCATATGGTTATAGTCCAAATTCTTGGCTATTATAATAATAATAATAAATTTTATTTATATAGCGCTTTCCAGAGTACTCAAAGACACTTTACATTAAAATACACAATATCGGTCACACATTAAAAGCAGTTTTGAACAGGTGGGTTTTGATTTGGGATTTGAATGTGGAAAGGTCAGTGCAGTCTCGGATATGTTTGGGGAGAGTTCCAGAGGGAGGGGGCAGATATGGAGAAGGCTCTGTCACCCCATGTCCGGTGCTTGGTCCTGAGTGGAAGAGAGAGGAGGTTGACATCAGAGGAGCGGAGCCGACAAAATGGAGTGTGGTGGTGAAGCAGGTCGGTGAGGTAGGAGGGGGCCTGATTATGGAGGGCTTTGTGAGTGAGGAGAAGGATTTTGTATTCAATCCATTGTGGGATGGGGAGCCAGTGGAGGTTCTGGAGAACAGGGGTGATGTGGTCGCGGGTGTGGGTGAGCAGGCGAGCAGCAGAGTTCTGGATGTACTGGAGTTTATTTAGGATTTTGGATGATGTGCCGTGAAGAATGCTGTTGCAGTAGTCAATTCTGGAGGTGATGAAGGCGTAGATCAGAGTTTCAGCAGCAGATGAGGAGAGTGATGGGCAGAGACGGGCTATGTTTTTTAAGTGGAAAAAGGCAGTTCTGGTGATTTGTTTGACGTGGTGTTCAAAGGAGAGGTTGCTGTCGAACATGACTCCAAGGTTGCAGATGTGTGGGGAGGGAGACAGAGTGGAGTTGTCGATGGTGAGGCAGAAGTTGTGACTGGTTTTAGTGAGGGATTTGGGACCGATGATGATCATGTCAGATTTATCACAGTTCAGTTTGAGGAAGTTGGTTTGCATCCATGATTTAATGTCAGTGAGGCAGCTGGTGAGAGTGGAGTGAGTTTCAGTGGTAATGGTCTTTGTGGAGATGTAGAGCTGGACATCATCTGCGTAGCAGTGAAAGTGAAGACCATGTTGACGGATGATGTTACCAAGAGGGAGCAAGTAGAGGAGGATGACCAGAAGGGGACCAAGCACCGAACCCTGGGGGACGCCTTGAGACAGAGGAGCAGTGGAGGAGGTGCAGTTGTTGATACTGATGAACTGTTGTCTGTTTGTGAGATATGATTTAATCCAGGAGAGAGCAGTTCCGGTGATGTTGAGGGAGGATTCGAGGCGAGAGAGGATGTTATGGTTGATGGTGTCAAAAGATGCAGTGAGGTCGAGGAGGATGAGAATGTTGAGGTGACCAGCATCTGAGGAGAGGAGGAGGTTGTTGGTGACTTTGAGGAGGGCTGTTTCAGTGCTGTGCTGTGAGCGGAAACCGGATTGAAATGGCTCAAACAGATCGTTGGAGATGAGGTGGGCTTTGAGTTGTGTGGCGACAATGCGTTCCAGTATTTTTGACAGAAAGGGAAGATTGGAAATGGGACGGAAATTGCTCATGGTGTCAGGGTCAAGTCCATTTTTTTTGAGGATGGGGGTGACAGCAGCCAGTTTAAGTGTGTCAGGGACTGAATCGGAGCTGAGGGAGGAGTTAATGATGACTGTGATGAGTGGTGAGATGGCTGGGAGACAGTCCTTGACCAGATTAGATGGTATGGGATCCAGGATGCAGGTGGAGCTTCTCATTCCAGTTGTGAAGTTAGGCAGCTCCAATGGGGACACAAGGGAGAACTGAGAAAGGGGCTGAGGGGTGGAGGAGGGGGGGCAGGTGGAGAGATGGAAAAGGCGGGGGAGGTGTTCAGGTTGCTGTAAATGGTGTCAATTTTTGTTTGGAAAAATGAAAGAAAAGAGTTGCATTTGTTCACTGTGAAGGATGTGGAGGTGTTGTCCTTGGGTTTGAGAAGCTTGTTTATTGTGGAGAAGAGAGCCTTTGGGTTAGAAGAGCCACACTGTATGAGGTGTGAGTAGTAGGTGGACCGGGCTGAGATGAGAGCGTCTTTGTATTGTTGAAGGTAGTCGGAGAGGGCTTGGAGATGGACTGTTAAACCGGTTTTCTTGCAGAGTCTTTCAAGCTGGCGCTTTCTAGATCTCATCTGGTGGAGTTCAGGAGTGTACCAGGGAGCCGAGTGTGTGAATGAGACAGTTTTGGTTTTGATGGGAGCCAGTTGATCAAGACAGGAGGAGAGTGTATCATTGTAGTAGTTTACAAGATCGGAGGGATTATCAGACAGCGGGGCAGGGGAGGCATATAGCTGCTGCTGGCATTGCAAGCGTCGCTGAGGTGTTTAGCAGAGGGACAGATTTAATTAGTGTCGATGAGACTCTCCTCCATGCTGGATCCTGTCATATTATCAGTCATGTGGGGGAGGACATCTCTCACTGGCAACATCAACACAGGCCATGTGATAGCTGTATAAACAAGTCTTTCCCCTGTGATGCAGGAGTCTGTTTTTAATAGCTGGTTCGGGGCATGTTCTCATTCAAAAAGCCAGCGGTGATTATGGTAAGCCGCAGGCATGACAGGTAATGATTTGACAGTGCTCAGGGGCAAGTGAAGCAACTCAAGCAACAAGCAGTATAGGTGTGATTATGTCTCTTCTTTACACATGAGGCCTCACAAAAGTTCTTCTGAATAAGTAGATCAGCAACTTATCCCACAGCTTGAAGACGTCATTATTAACGCAGCTTATTAAGAAACAGTGGCTGAAAGTCCAGAATAATGGCTTAATGGAAGCTACTCTATAATTCTGAATATTTTACAATTTTCAGTTCCACTAAAGGTCCTGTCTGGGTGGAACAGTTTCATGACCAAAAGCTACATATAAAGACTGAAATAAAAAATGAAGACAGCTCTCAGAGAGCCCATACTGTGCCTCTGCCTCTGCTAGACAATCATCTAAATGTGTTATTTGGTGCTGAAAATGCTGAAATGTTAAACCTGTATCTGACTCCACAGCTGCATTAGATATACAAAAGGGTAGGCAATCATGGACTCCCTGTGCCGGATGATTTTCATTCACTTGAGCGGTACTTTTGTGTAAATTTGTGAAAAAGTAAAAAAACAAAAAAAAGCCTATGATACAATACTAAGTCATTCCATGAAAAGTTTGGATCCACACTGTGACAAGTGTCCGCTTGTTTAGATGAACTCGCTTCTAGTAGTCTTGTTCCTTTATTTCCTCCAAATTTCATTGGACTCTTTTTTTTTTTTTGCTAACCATCAACTAAACAGACCAACAAAGAGGGACACACAGCACAGCCTCCTGGATGGAGACAAAACACAGCTGTCCATGTGGAAAAATACCGTTCCTACTAAAAATATCACAACGTCAAGATGTGTCCTGTCAGACTTTAGGGAGTGTGTTTGTGCATGCTTGGATAGCAAACTTCCTCTCAGTGAAGTGAACTGCTAATGAGGCACATCGCACTCTGTGTCAGTTTGAGTGTGCTAATATTTGGGTACCTTCCAGGGCCTCCGAAGCGGAGCCCAGCAGAACCTCAGCTCCTCGTGTGGGACAGGAGCTCCAGAAGCTTCCAGTGGTGCCACCAGCTGTGGAGACGGGGACTGATTCAGGAAACCACGGAGAAGAAATCGTCAAGGAAAGCTCCGATGCCGAGGACACCTCTGAAGGTACAGAACACAATCATATTTACAGGGAAGTGCACCTTATATTGTATATCGAGGGTTCAATTTCAGACCGAAGGGATCAAATTTAAGCTTGCGTTGGGATTCGGGCTCATTCCACCTTTATATTACAGTGTTCACATCGTGGATGGATCTGTTCGAACACCTATGGGTCTCCAGAGTTGCGTAAACAGTATCCCACTGCTACAATATAAATTGTGTACTATTATTTTGTTAGGGCTGCAAATTGTATCTCTTGACCTTGATCAAAGGTGGCAAGAACACCATATTACTGGCCTACGGTCATCTTATGGTTCATCGATTTCACACACACACCTACACACACACACACACACACACACACACACACACACACACACACACACGTATAGACACATCCGTGTGCACAAATACGCACCCACACTCTATTCAAACATTAACGCACATATTCTCCGGCATGATTTGAGTTCAACACAGACATGACATGAATCCAATTAATTCAGGATGAGGATCAATAGAGAACCATTTCCATGAGGGAAAATTGCTTTTGGATTTCGACTCAGTCAGCAGTGCAGCCGTTATTTGTAGGTGGCTCAGAAATGAGAGATGTAAAGAAGCCCTGCAATGCTGCGCCACATCTATTTTTTTTATGTCCCACACTTCTGATGTATTTTCACACAGGCCTCTGCTGTCATTTTGAACGTGTATATTTAAACTAACGGAATAATGCAATTATATGAAACCTCTCCCCTAGATATCTGATTACAATACAGAAAGGAGCAAACATTTGTATCGATGTCAATGAGAAATCTACTGCAATGCTGTTTGTGTGTTTTTTTTAAATCTAGTACTCCAGGATTTTTTTTGCATAATGCTGCGATACCTGCTGTGGAGGACAAAAGAGACTAGAAAGAAAGACTGCGTTTCAGTTTGACAAAATCTAGTTTGTAAGGATCATTATGAATAATTAAGTATTTCCTGTTTGTCAAAGCAATCATGTCCCTTCACTCCTCCAACATGGCCATGGCACATTTTGATGTGATTATCTGACACTGATGGCAAACGCTTTCCTGTTGTTTGTTTTGTGGGGGGGGGGGGGGGGATGGGGTTTGTTCGTAATGGCAGTGTTGTTTTCGCTTTGCCTGCAGTGCCGTTTTGAACCGCGAATGAGTTTATTGCAATGTCACAGTGCCGCTGCAGAGAAAAGTTAAATAAAAGTAAGAAAAAACACAGAGAGAGGAACTTCTGGTTGGAAATAACAAGCCGTGTTCCCAAGAGGCCTAGTCACTTTGCAGATATGCTGATAGTCGGCAGGCTGATAGCCCAAATCCACTGGTTCTCTTCTCTATTTGAAATCCTCTCTGAATGCACAAGTGCAGGCAAGTGAACGATATATATAAAGAACATTTGTGTAGCTAATCCTCTTTTTGTAGAGAAACAGTTGCTCTTTGTTCATCTCCTGGATTCTATCCAAGATTATTTAGAATTTTCAGACTGCACTCCATGACAGAAGACACATCTCCAATCAGATTAATTGAAAACAGTGATTGTTGCTGCTCGGGGGCTTAGGAGTAAGTGTTACAGACAAATCACAGTTTAAAACCAAATCAATAAAGCTCACTGAGCTAAATTAGGCTGAAACACTCTCAAAGCAGTTAATGACAAATCCTGCCAAGCGTGGAGATGGAATGGGTCAATAGCTCAAACGAGCTGGATACAATCACGTCGCGTCACGGACACAGGCATTATGGCAACACGCGCCAGCCATGTGTCAGATCTCAAATGATACAATAAGTATGTAAATATTGAAAGGCTGAGTAAATTCCTAACCAGAGGCTAGAAGATCTGGCGTCTTTTATCAAATTCTACTTCGCCAAAAGGCTTCAGGCGATGTAGTTTGGAGCTGTGCGTGCCCATCTTTGTGTGCGTCGATTTTGGGGGAGAAACGTAAAAGACTGATCTGACAACGGGAGGTGTGACTATCAAACAGAAGAGGGAGATAAAAGATAGAAGGCAGCACTCTCTTCTTCCTATTTAAAACACAGTGTTTGTTTACACAGTTCCACGTGCAGCTCAAGCTGAACCGCAGACGGCGGAGGCTCCAGAGGTGATCTACGATGATGTTCCAAGCGAGGGGCCCCTCACTCCCGATGAAGGTCAGTAGCTGTCGACAGAACCACGTGTGTGTGTGTGTGTGTTTAGGGACGTCTGTCCCATCGTGAATCTTGACGTGGAGCCTCTGATGAGTGCTTCGTTTGTGCGTTTAGCAGATATGATCTATGAGGATGTTCAGAGAGACAGCGGTCCTCCGGACGCCGACAACGGATGGAGCTCCAGTGAGTTCGAAAGCTATGATGAACAGTCGGATAACGAGACCAAACATCCGGCACGGAGCAAGGTAGTGTCAGCGAAGTGCGTGTGTGTTTATCTCACACAAATCATCGCCTCTCTTTATTCCACATGACCAGTTTGCAGCACTTAAATAACAATCAAAGAGAATATTTCATCGCCTGCTCCTCTGGCGCAGTTGTCTTTATTAATGTATAGAACTGGAAGGAAACTATAAAGAACATGAAAAATGAACAAGAGACCGTCTAGGCCTTAAACTTTCATTGCCGAATGAAAGTAAACAAGAAGCATTTCTGTTTGAAAAGCCTCAGATCTCAACCTCTTCTCTGCCAAGGATGCCGCTCATCAGTGTTGTGCAGCGCGGCCACACAGTGTCAGCCTTCCACATGATGGCACTGTGTGCACATTCACATTGTGCTGCGTTTCCATTACGCTCGGCCAAGCCGTTAAAGTGTATGCACCTATGCAGGCATCGGGAAGATGTGGAGTCGTGCTGATAGAAAACTATTTTGCTGAGTCGAATCATTATTAATGTATAGATTTATACCCAACTCGACATATCTTTACATATTGAAGTTGTTTATGTATGGATATGATTCCATTGTAATCCGAGACAATCCTGAGTTAAATCCGTGCTTTGAGAAACGAGGGAGACTTAAGAGGGTAAGAAAGTAAGGCTGTTGTATCGGCACAGAGAATAAGTTGCTCAGGTAATTACCTGAAGGTGTGATGTTAAAATCCCCCACAGTTCACTTGGCATGCTCGTCCCAGGCCGCTGAACAAGAAGGAAGGATTCAGCTGCACTGGTTGAACAATTAATGAAGAAACCTCGACTATTAGGGCAATTTGGCGAGCACGTGCTTAAAAAACACATCGTTTTTAATTAGTCTCGCCTGATTAATCTTCACTAAGTGTACCTGGAGTTCTCTCTTGTTCAGTTTACTGCTTTAACACGAGGAGCCCGGGAAAGCTGTGATAGAGTATGCTTCTTTAATAATTGCCCTTAACTGCCTAAATGGCCCATCCTTCAATAAATCAGTGTCCATTAGCCTCATAACCCCTTTTGACCAAAGCAGTGCTCCAAGCCTTCACTCTCCATGCTTGTGATTAAATGCCCTTTGTTGCATAGCATGTTTTGCCTTGATCACTTTGCCTCCGTTTCCCTTTTCCTATTTCCTCTCCCCTACTTTTTCCCTCCTCTCTTCGCCTTTCGTGGCTAAACGCGACCTGCCTCCGCGCCCCGCCCGTCCCTGTCTAACACCTGTAGCGCTCTCCTGATGTGTGTCGCCTGAGGGAACGGTGTGCCAGGACCAAACGCGAACTGGCCACGAGGCTGTCTGGCAAGCACAACTATGACATCAAGGTATATCTCCAGCAGCGAGCGGAAAAAAAAACACACCGCTATATCACACTGTTTCTTCGCAGAGCCCCAATCACTCTGCTAGATGTTTGTCAAAAGGATTGATGATGACCCAGAGCTGAAATATGCTGTGTTGTATGCACAGCTGACTCACAGGCTTAACTGACTCACTGCACCATCCTTCCAAAAGCTTTCCTTTGGACTGTGACTTTGCTTTGAGACTCTCTGTCAGTCTCTCTCTCTTTCCCTGCCTGGCTTAACATCAAGACGCATTTGTGGGACACATAAATAATTAAATAATATTCTGTGTATTTACTTCCATAAACACCAGTGCAACTTTCCGCCAAATTAATGACCCACTTTCCTGAAGTAGCATCATTTAAAAATACTACCACCCTGCGTGTATTCTTGGTCTGGGGAGTCTGGTTGCCGGGGGGCCTCTGCGATGCTCCGGGGTGGAGTTTGTGGTCAAATGAATTCTCCCACACTGAGCGATGATGCAGCTCTGATGTGGAGCTCACTCTGATACCATAATCACTTGATGACGTGCTCATAGGCTCTCTGATTAGAGGCTGCACAGCGACCCGCAGGGAGTCGCAGATGGTGAGATTCACGATGAGCCCTGCGAGAGGCACTTCTCTCCGTCTCCCTCCAGGGGAGCACTGTAGGTTACAGAGTCTCCACAGCGCTGCACTGTCCTCGCACTGTAACGCCAACTCCCTCGTTTGTTTTTACCGTCTGCTCCTTCCAACTAGGTTCAGCAGCTCATGAAGGCGGCGAGAAGCGGAACGAAGGATGGGCTCGAAAAGACCAAGATAGCCGTCATGCGCAAAGTCTCCTTCCTGCAGAGAAAAGATCAATTGGGTAATTTAGGAATGTGTGACAAGTTTGCAAATGTTGGCCAGCTGGCTTTTTTTTTTTTTTTGGGATGAAAGTTATACTATTTTTTAATAATGGGTATTGGTTATGAAGTCTGGGTTTTAACTTCTTGCAGTTGACTCTTTGAGTTTTTTGTTTATGTGCAAAGCAAGGAGAGCCACAGTAGTGTTCGAGGCAGATCGTGGAGAGAGCCCGACTTTTTCTTTATACAAATCCCTTCAGGGGGAAAATAAAAGAAAGATCTCACTGATTGTAGCCATAATAAATAAAACAGACAGGCTTTCTCAGTTTAAAGACAGACGACGTGGTCGAGTAAAGTTTCTGATGTGTGAGTAGGAAATGGATAAAGGAACTCGTGCGGCGCAATGTAGGTTGTGTTATAGGAACCCCTGCCTGACAATAGAGAGAGATTACCATCCATTAATGGAGTATCGAGCAGCTCCATAAACCATAGATACCAGACCCACGCCTCAAACAAATCTCCGAGCCATCACAAAGAGGTAAAGAGGCCAGTGCTGCTATTTTTAGGTGTTGATCGAGGGGAATCTGCACGGCATTATATTTCTTTCCCACCAATCCTCTGTTATCATTCCAAAGTCTTTAATTGGAACGGTGGAAGCTTTTGGTCTCCGTGTCTTTATGGTTATGGGTTCAGTGGGGATTTTTTTTCATTTTTTTTTCATTTTTTGAGATTGCCGAATGTCTTTGTGCCAATGCGGAGATGAGAATGTGTTGGATCATGTTTTTGCAGACACACTTCTGTGTGCTTCTTTTACTCCTACAGAGATACAGTATTGTTTTGAAAGTTTTCGCTTTTTTTTTTTCTGGAAGCCTTCTTTGTCTCTCTCTCATTCTCTCTCTCTCTCTTTCACTCCTTTCTCTATAACTCTCTCTCGCTCTCTCACTCTCATCTCTTTTTCAGAGACTATAGAAATCTCTTCATATTTTCGAGGTAATAAACTTAGTGGGTCGCAATGTGTCTCCAGCTGCAGTGAGATTTGAAAGCTGCCTTTCTGTTTTTCCCTCTCTGTCTTATTCTGCCGCGCACACACACACACACACACACACACACACACACACACACACACACACTCACACACACTCACACACACACTTTCTCTTTTTTAACCTTTCTGTATGTTTCTTCTTCTTTATGTCTGAATGTCTGCAGAGGAGGAGGATGATGCCGGATACCTGGATGTGGCTGTGTCAGAAGTGAAGCATCCTCCTCCACAGCTGAGCTCCATGCCAGAGGGGCTGACCAGCCACCAGGTGCACCTGACTGATTTCACAACAATTTATAATAATAATAAAATGTTAATAATATTTATAAAGATAACTTTATTGAGGACACAAAGACAAGGTCCAAAGTTGTCCTAAATTCAAACAAACAATACAATAAAACACAGTAATAAAATCCCCCAATACATTTGATTTTATGTTTATTTGATAGGGACAGATATACATAGAGAATTGCGCAACAGTTTTCCATGTAATGTATCACAGTATTTCAAGTTACTGCTCATTTCCAATGCCTGTCCCTAGAAGGGCCTTTACATGGAAATGCATAAACAGCTTTTTCATATCAAAAAGGCAGAAATCAGCAAACTGCAACCGCATGCAAACCGGAGCAGTTTAGTACTATGGCAGAGCAGGTGGGCACACTGACACTCACGAACGTTTGCCTGGCACTACACCACCGTCTATGTTTAAGAAGCAATCTCATGCCGTTGTTACAGGCCATGGCAAATCTCTGCATGTTGCTTTTTCTATAAACCACTAGTGGGCAGTACATAGCGGTGTACAAATTGCTTTCAATATCGCTATCTTTATTGTAACACATGCCACGAGCAAGCACATTATCTTCAGACATTTCTTCTTATTATTTTGTGATTGAATGTAACCCCCATATGCATTAACATATACTGTACTTACCATCATCATCTAACATCATTTATGTGAACCTATTCTGTACCCAGCCTCACTCTAGGCTGTCTGACTGCACTGTAATTTGCCGAATGTTATTCCAGTATTCTTACATATATATGTGCTATATTCTCTTTATCCTATTTAGAAAAGCAGTGTTTTTTACAACAGCTACTTAACGTGACTTCATGTCACGGGAAATCCTCGGATTCAGAACTCCGATGGAGGCCTTGTTCAAACAAACCTGCTTCTCTTTGAGTCTTTCTCCTCCTATGACAAGCGTGTGATTATAGTGCAATCCATCACCCTACGCTGTGTTTAACTGAAAGCACACAGCACACTGCAGCCCCATCATGTCCTCTTAGTGCTCGATTTCCTGACTGGTCTGTTGTCTACGCAGGTTGTCAGACGCCATATCCTCGGCTCCATCATTCAGAGCGAGCGGAGCTACCTGGAATCTCTCAGGAGGATCTTGCAGGTGAGCAGTTTAGTCCCTGTTGTCCTCCTCTGCCACATGCAATATCTTCACAATTTAGCTGTTATGAATTGCGCTGAACAGAAAAGCGGTGATATCCATCAAATTACCGAGGTGTCTCAGCATAAATAATCCTGATAAATCAGCCCTCCTCATTTCGGTGGCGCTGGTCTGATGCTGAGAGAGAGAGAGAGAGAGCGAGAGAGAGAGAGAGGGAGACAGAGAGAGAGAGAGAGGGAGAGAGAGAGAGAGAGAGGTTCAGCCTCTCTTCTTTTATCTCTCTTTTTAGTGGGGAAAAAGAGAGACTTGTTATTTCCTCATCAGGAACCTACTGAAATGAAATCAGCAGCAATCATTGGCTTCCTTAAGCCAAAATATTTCACTGTTAAGACACAATGAGACACCTTTGTTGTTGAGTGACATACATGATTGCGTGTGCTACTTGGGGAGGTTTAGCTCTTTTGAAATCCTTCTTGTTATTCAGAGAGTCCCACCGAGTGTCTCCAGACAAATTACATACAACAGCATGAAAGGCCACAAGCAAAGCAAGAGAAATTAGACATCGAGGGTTGTAACTGCGTGTCATTATTGCCGTGAAACAGATCGCACAGTTCATGTTGTACTGCCTGTCCATGTTCCCTCTGTCCATGATATTATTTGCGGAGATGACCACCGCTGTTGTTTGATTAGATTCATTTTTTGTGTTAAACAGTGTATCCATCGTGTACACAATATCTATGCTTCAGATTCAAAGAAGTCATGTTTACTGGCTTCCACAAAGAATATTGTCCACAAGGAGCCTGTCAGCTCCTTTCTTTCAGCCATGCTAACGTGCCCATGATTGCTGACTGAAGAATCAATCAACCATGTCACCATGTTGCATTTTGCATTTGTAACTCAGCGAGGAGCTGCTTTTTTTTGCCGTTATTATTCTGGCTTTTATGATTACTCGTCACCTTGAGTTTTGAACATGTTTGCTAGTGGCAAACGATGTTTTGCGGGCGAATCCTTCGGAGTCATGTGCTGCCAGGCACCATGACTACATTTCTTAATTTTCTTTGATTTATAGGATATTTGTCTGCTACCCCTCGGATGCTGCTGAAAAGAAGAAATGCTTAAAAGAAGGTGGACTGCTGATTCATTTTCAGCACCCGCCCCCACACACACACACGTACATCAACAACAATAAAAACCCAATTTTCTCTCACAATCTCACCAGGAATACCAGAGACCATTGATGGAGGCTGATCCACGCATCTTGAGCCCAAGAAAGATCCGGCCTATATTTTACCGAATGAGGGAGATCACACAGTGCCACTCCATGTTTCAGATTGCTCTGGCGTCCCGTGTGGCCGAGTGGGACAGCAGTGAGAAAATCGGAGACTTATTCGTTGCCTCGGTTAGTGTGCATGCATGTGCATGTTTTTGGTACATATCTTCATGTTTGTGTAACAGAAATGCAAACTGGAGGCCTGTGTGTGTGTGTGTGTGTGTGTGTGTGTGTCTGTGTGTGTGTGTTTGCATTCTCTGTTTATCCCTTTCTAACATTGCCTTGCATTCTGGGTAAAGGAACTAAAAATTGTCTTGGCATTTCTATCTAACTGTATCACACAATCGCTGCTGCCAGAGTTATAATGAGCTGCAGGCTTTAGGATGAGCAAACAGGGATAGTTTACCCCAAACATGCAATCAATTACAGTTGTGATGAATATCTCCTCTGCATCCAACGCTCTCTGGGATACGTGTTTACAAATTCTGGCTCGAGAACCATAGTGTACAGTGTGAGTTTTTTGTGTTGTGAGTATCTGCAGCGTGCTCATCCATAAGGTCCGCTTATTATTTGCCTATTAGAGGGGCTGATTCGTCCCTCTCCTCCTCTGCTGGCTATTATCGGGCTGTAACAATAATATCCCAAGACCAACCATCAAGTGAGAAAGGATAGTGCTGAGACTGTGCACTCCTCATTGAGCTGCCCCTGTGCCAATGTATCTATACCTGCGTGTAATATCTTGTAGGAGTATCTGAGAGGCAGGATCCTAAACAAAGAGGGTTGCTTCCTTCATGCGATTTGTTAACTCCTCACCCCTCCTCAAACTGCCACCATCAGCTGCATGGTGTGAGTTTAATTGAGTAGAGGGAATAAACATCTACTGCACAACACACACACACACACACACACTCTCTCTCACACTCAGCCACCTCATTCCTCCTTGCCCAACCTCTTAAATGGCTCGTGAAGTGTGTTGCGGTGACTGGGATAGTAAACAAACCAATTTTTGTTTTTAAGCACTACACTTAAATGTCCATTTTCTTGTCTCGCTTTACATTGAAATTACCCTCGGGTCACCCCGCAAACATTCAAGACGGTTAGCCAAACATTCAAGATGTCAGAAGAAATTACACGGCTGCGTTTGTGGATGCCGGTGTAAGGACAACATAGTCAAACATGGCACAGCAGCAGACCTTGTTATTGTTGGGCTGTTGTTACTAATTCAGATTTTAAAAAATGCTTGTTTCTGTTTTTTGCAGTTTTCCAAATCCATGGTGCTGGATGTTTACAGTGAGTACGTGAACAACTTCACCAACGCCATGGCTTTGATTAAGAAGGCGTGCATCTCCAAACCAGCTTTTCTGGAATTCCTAAAGGTGAGCTTCAGCTGTGAGCACAAGTTTTTAATGTGTAATGTTTTTTTCTTCTCGATTTTAAAATCAAAGTAAACCAGCTGTGTTTTGTCTCCTTAGTTTGCTGCTGTGCTGTGTTTGTTTGTTGTCGTGTTCATCATATGCTGAAGCTAGCAAAGCCCCAAAACTAAAGGCTTAAATAATACATAACTTGCTCAGGTCTCCAAAAGAGACAAATAATTCAGTGTGTAAAAAGGTGGTTTCATACACAAATTAGATTACATATATTTACAGTGGATGGTCCAAATGGATTTTGCGAAATTGTGTTGTCTACCGTGTAGCTTTCTCTGACGTTGGCAATTAGATTGAAGCGCTCTATAACCCACTGTGCTAGTGAAAGCCTGGAAGAGTCCAAGATTGTCCTTGAAAAGCTTTTTTAATATTAGGATTCACAAAAAACACTAGGACATTGCAACACTTTGTTAATTTGGTGGTTATTAATGTGAAATGGAAATTGGAGATTCAACGACTTTACACATACCAGACAAGATCTGTTGTACTGTTTACCTAACGCTTCAGATATTAATTAAGGATCACGAGCGAGGAAAAATAATGCCAGGGTGCAGGAAGAGTGCCAAGGAATTATTCAAATGTACTGAGTTTAACAATTCCCTGTGCGCTCAGCATTCATGCATGAGTACGACCTGGATCATTGAGCTGTAATGCTGATTTACAGAAGCAGATCCCACAGCTGACAGCCCTGCATGTTCCTCCAGATAACATGTGTCCTCTCCTTTCTGTGGAAAGGTTCCTCTGTCCCTCCCGCCGACTGTTGCAGCTCTCACCGGCAATGTGAAGACAAACCAAATAATGAATAGGCTTAGACACAGACGGACAAAAGCCCACTGAATCAATGGCAGACTTCATTCTGCTGGTTTTAAAATATTATGGAGGCACTGACCGCATGCACATGACCATGAGCATGCAAGGCAGATTTATATAGATAGGGATCATTAAATTCATTGTTTGAATAGAGTTTGCAGAAAAGTAATATGAGAGCTTTGCAGAGAAGCATCTAGGTATGTTCAGTGTAAATCAGTTGTTTTTGATATGGAAGAAGTTAGCAAATCAATTTTCATTCTCTGGATGAATGTTCGCTATTGTCCAAGCAACATTTATTTTCTTTTGTACACTGAAAAAGAATATTGAAACGGCAAATCAGAACGAAAGAGAACTCAGCATCCCATTAGGTTATTAGAAGTTAGTGGTATTAGAAGCCGTTTAGTGTGGCATAGCATTATCCAGGTCCGCGGTGAGAGCTGGCGTGGAGGCATCTGGAGCTTGGTTGGCAGGATTTATTACTGAACCTGCTGGAGGTGTAATGGGCTTAATCTAGTTCATATCAGCTATAGAGGGAAATGTCCACCTGACAGGTTCAATGACATATCCAGTGCGGCCCATTGCCCCTTTTTTTCTTGACATCAAAAGTAGGTGTCAAGGGTTTTAACTCAAAATTAGCATAATGGAAGTTCCAACTCTTCCAGCATACTGGTAAATGCTGATATGGTTGCCTGGCAACAAATATAATTCTACTCCGTATGGTAGGTGACTTTGCCAGAAAGACATTTTACAGACCAAAGTAGAATGTTTCTGATTCATGTATCACAACTAGACGTATGTCTACTGCATTGGAAGTTGTACAGTAAGAGTTGGTTACAAGCGTCCGTAAATATGGTATAAATAGTCACTAACAAATCCAATCGGTTTTGTCACAACCTGCACTATTTTGCACAGGTTTTGCCCACTAATGGGATAAAGCTTGACCTCGCTACTCTGCAGAGCAGCACACTCAAATTTGCAGGCTCATTGTGAGGAGGCCACTGTCAGCGTTCAGAAGGCCGGTGGTTGTTTGGACGGCGGGTTACTTGCCTCAGAACCTCCAGCTCACTCTCCAGAGGATATTAGAGGAGGAGATGTGGGAGAGAAGAGATTCACAGCAGAGGTAGTCATGTGTCCAAAATATTGGACTCAACCTAAAATGGATCTGTGGGAAACCTCAAGTGCACGAAGGACACAGAGAACAGTCAGCCCAGGTCCAAATTGACCCGAGAATAGTAATGCCCGATCCAAAAAGCATCAGCCTGAACAGACCCAAACGGAGAGAGAACACCAACACTGGCAGCGGCATGATCAGCGGCATGACCAGTTAGCAAGCAGCTGCAAGTAAAAACTTCTCAGATCACTCTCTCAGTCGTTCTCCTGCGATGATCATAACAAACCACCAGATCAGAGCTGATAGCTAGTCCACTCTGATCTGATTGGCTCAGACATATTTACACACAGAGCCTAGATAATACAACAGGACCCCACCTCACCTGGTGGTTGTCAGTTCCACCTCCACCAACTAACCACGAGCTGTTGGGTGCCTTCTGGCTGGCTGCCTCCGCTTTTCCTTGCTCCCTTCATGGAGACACGTTGGCAGCTTGTAGTTGCCTGATATGTGAGGCAAAGGCTGCACTCCCTGGTTCTCCTGGCCACTTCTTCTACTTGGTAGTGAAGGATAAGTCCATCACCGTCATCTCAAAAAGACAATGGTGAAATATATCAGTCAGGTTTCCCGCCGTTGGTCCAGGCTCCAATGGCAGGTTTGGCAGTTGTTTTTTTTTCCTATTGGTGATTATTACTAACAAGACATCAACTGAGAAATTCCAGGTCATGTCCTAAGAGTTCAGTTAGCTGAACTACTGCTGAATTGATATGATCTCAGGCGGTGTTATGGATTCATACACCATCTGTGCTGGACAGGTTTGACTGAACATGACTGCCCTCCAAAAGAGAGATGGAGAGTTTATCCCTAAAACTCCTCTCACCCACAACTGCCTCTCTAACTGGCACCACTCAACTATCTACAGCGCATGAAGCCGGAAAGAGCCCATCTCTCTATTTACATCTTGACCTGTTCAAGTGTGGTGTAAGGATTTTTTGCTTGGTTATTATGTGTCTGTCCAGTTACTGAACATTGGATCATGCAGATAAAAATTGCATCTTTGATATCACTGCCTTCCTACCCTCCGCTGTGATGTGATAGTTGTGTAGCTGCTGACCGCTTGTGTCTCCTTCTAGTGATTGTGTAAAAAGGTGTCATGCTAGTCCGGTGTTTGCACTGTAGCTATACCAAAGGGCTGTGACTGCTGCATAAACCAACTTACTGCAATACAAAGTGAATTGATGCAGAATACACTGGCAACCTTTCTTTTACCCATGCCTGAAAATAACTTAAAATTGATTTTATTACGCAATTTAAAGGCAATTTTGAAGTATATTGACCAGTGAGAATGTGTCTTTGTGTGTTGAGTTCTGTGTAAATTGAGTCAAGCTGTTCCACGTGGCTCCCCACAGGTGGAGTCCTCTAATCTTTGCATCCTGCCACTCTACAAATGGCTGACTTCATGGGAGACTAGTTCGGCCACATTACTCAGTCCTCTATATAGGGCTAGAGCAATTGATTGTGTGGTTAAGTGCATGACAGTATGAGTGAACTCCACAAGTGGCTGAGCCTTTAGAGCCTGTCAAAGGGCTCTACCTGTGTTTAAATACGAGAGTTACAATCTGTAATCTTCGCAGAGAGACAGTGACTGAAAATATGTTGATGTCAATGTCATCGTGACCAGAAAGGTTGAGGTATTCATCATTCATGTTAATAAACTGGAAGCATTAGATACACTCAGACATTTGAATTTAATAGACTGCAACATGAAGTGCTAAAAAAACACCATATAAGAAGTATATAAGAAGTGGACAAAGTCACTCTGACGTCACCCATTTGTTTGTGGACTGACGTTTTGAAGCCTCTAATTCTGCATTTTTGTCGTCGCCATCTTGGTTTTTTGCACCCAGAAATGACTTGAGAGCTGAGTACAAGTGTAAGCTGAATAAGACATTTTTAGGCAACCAAAAAGTTGCAATTATCTTTCACAAACTGAAAACACTGGCAACCTGTCAACCACAAGGTAGCCCCGCCCTAAAGCATACTCTGCTTTATGGTCTATTTTACTCCGAATGGACCATAACTTACTAAATGAACATCATGCTGTATTGAAGAAGACTTGAAACTAGAGATTGAGACCATAAACTCATGTTTACAATGTTTACTGAGGTAATAAATCAAGAGAGAAGTAGAGTCATTTTCTCATAGACTTCTATATCGATCAGACTTTCTGCAGCCCCCTGCTGGCCAGTAAAGAGAATACAAGTTTAAGTCAAGGTTGCTGCCTGGAAAACACACATGTAGTCTGGATCATGGTATAACAGTTACCAAAATCTCAAGCAGCGACTTGTCTCATATCAGAATATCAATATCAATCAAATTCATTTTGTAATATGAAGTATAAGTTAAACAGATATTCAATTTGCGTGTATCATCTTAAAAGTGCAATAATAGTTTTCTAACCCAAAGGAACAATAAGTATACTTTAAGCTAAAAGAAAACAGATTATGTTAGCGACTGCACTGTATAGCAGATGATGTGAGATCTCTTAACTTTCAGCAACAATTTTCTCTTTTTTGATTTCTGTCTCACAGTCGATCTTATCCGACCTTTACTACCATACCATACTATTAAATGTGCCCAGTGATTTGCCTTTTCATACAGATGGTGTCATCGTGGCACAGACTTGACACTGCGCCGAAACAATTTCCTTCTGACCTACGCCCACAGTAATACATTAGACATACAACCCTCAAAAAAACCTCCTCTTAAATATTCTCATATGACTAAGAGACCCTGCTTTACATCCCTTATTCACCCACTCACCCGCCTACACAAGGCTCCTCTTAAAGTAGGCATAGCATAGTTTCCTCTTAATGGCCTTTCTGTGCAAGAAAGTTATTCCAACTGCATGTTCTGTAAATATTTTACTTTCTCTCTTTCTGTTTCCAGAAGAAGCAGGCGTCTAGTGTTGACCGGATCACTCTGTACGGCCTGATGGTTAAGCCCATTCAGCGATTCCCCCAGTTCATATTGCTCCTGCAGGTACAAAATGTTGTTTGTGAATGGCTATTTCATTTGTTTTAATTAAGTGAATCCCTTAAGTTTCACTAGCTAAACATTTCCAATATGAGAAAGGAGTCAAATTAAAGATTCAGCTGCACATACACTAATAAAGATGCAAAGCTGCAAGGTTACAGAATCGATGATGGAAGAAGTTGTACCTCACATACATTTACACTAAAGTTAGCTTGAGCTAGAAAAGTAGCTAGCCACATCAGTTTTTCATAATGCTGGCTTTATATCCTCCCTGACTCTTCCACTTTCCATTCTGAGCAAAGATTTGGATTTGAGCTTGACTTGCTGGATCTGCAGAAGCTCATTTCATCCCTCAGTAGGCATTGATTATCCATGAATTCAAAAGATAAGTTATGAATGTGAATCAGGCATTTTCTTCCAGTATAAACTCAGTACTCCAAATAGGAAGGGTATGTATTAAATCAAACATTACAGGGAGCTAGAGCTCAAGGCATCGCGGTACATCTGAGATGCATATCAAGACAATACCAAGCTTTCACTGGGTCATAGATGCAGGGCAAACATAGACATGCAAGCCACAAAGCCTGTGCTTAGTCTAGTTTGTTTTAGCCAACTCTGCTTAAAAAAGGGTAGAAAGTGGAATACAATGAGCTTCACAAAGTCTACATAACCACTGCAAGGACAGTGTGGTGTACACAGTCAAATCCGCTGGTATATGTGCCAGTCACACACCTGAACTCAAAGTGAGTGCTTGACGTCAGAAAGAAATGTCAGAACTTTGAAAAATGTCCCCTCTTTCAACATTTCAAAGTAAAGACAATACTCACAGAACACATTATTTATATTGCAGTAAACAGAATAAAGTATTGAATCATGAACAGAGAGTGGTTTGAATTCGTTTTTAACTTTCAGGGTCTTCATGTTAAACTTTGCTCATGACCTTTTCCAGGACATGCTTAAGAACACACCGAAGGGCCACGTGGACCGCCTGCCCCTGCAGCTCGCCCTGACGGAGCTGGAGATGCTGGCTGAGAAGCTGAATGAACAGAAACGAGTAGCCGACCAGATTGCAGAGACTCAGCAGCTTGCCCGCAGCGTCAGTGATCGCCTGCTCAGTAAGGTGACTGGATGCACATGCACTCCCACATGCACGCGTACACACACACACACACACATGCCCCAATCAAATCAGCCAGCCCCCTGCGCCCTTTCACTCCTCCGCGTTGTTATCGCTGTGAGCCAAACACCTATAAATTAAACTAGTGTATGGCCATCGCATGTATCACTTTCCCACACATTAATCTAGGGAGGCATTTTTATTTCGGGGGAATTATCTCCTAGAAATGATGCCCATTATCATTCCCAAACAGTACCAAATGCAATGGCAGAGGCGTTGCCTCTCCATTACCACACTGAAATTACAGTCCTGCCGCTGCAAATCTGAACAAATGCTGCTTTGAATAAGAAGAATTAGGGGGTAAATGAGACATTTAATTGGAAACTGTACGAGAGCTATCTCTTTCACCCTGTCGCTCTTCCTCTCTCTCCACTTTACCTCCCCTCTATTCCCCTCTTGCACTCCCTTGCTTACTTTCTCACTCCACTTGTACACTCTTCTTCCCTTTCTCTAGTGTGACTGCATCTTCCCCTCTCTCTCTCTCTCTCTCTCTCTCTCTGTCTCCCCCCCCCTCTGCTCTTTCTATCAGCCCTTGCTTTCCAGGACTCTGAGATGAGCTGATTCGCCCAATCTCTTCCACTCCACACAGAATTCCATTTGCCGCGGTGACTCTGCAGAATTCCAATAGGAAACAGTCCCCTCTATTGCCCCCATAACCATCCAATGAAATATTCATTCTTTGTCTCAAAGTATCTAAGTCGGCGGAATAGGACAGATAACAATGAGAGTGAAAATGGGTTTCACACACACTCCCACACGCGCACTGCCATGCACACACACTCGTGCAATGCCCTCTGTGCCTATTGATGCTTGAAGACTTTAAGGGTGTATTCTTATAGCGGCCCAACTCTTGAGGGAGTTGTACAGTTTTGTGGCCATCAAACGGCAGTCCTGCACGGACTAATGACTCATTCTGTGTTCTATCTGAGCCACGGCCAAGAGCAGCTCCAGATTGCCTGCAGACAGGACATCCTCTGCTGTGGAAACGTGGTCACATGCGTTACTGCACTGCAGGTTGTAGAACGGACACAGCAGAGAGAGATTCTTTACTCGCTAAAATGTGTGCCTATTGAGCAAAACACAAACGCCAAAGTATCAGGATGCGAGGGCCATATTTGGACATAAGCTGCTGCTTGCAGTATAAATTGTGATGAGCCTGGCTTAGATTGGCGCAGTATACATAAAAATATTGACTCAGGCAGTCATAAAAGAAGCCGGAGCAAAGCGATAAAAAAAGAAAGAAAGAAGCTTTTTGTTGCTATTTCCTTTTGCCGTGCAACATATGGATGACAGGAAAGCACAGCATGTGCTAAAATGCTGTAGCATAAATTGCATCTGTTATGGAATTTATTCACTGTGTCTGTGTGTGTGTGGGTGCATGTGTGTGTGTGTGAAGGTGTGCAGGCAGCAAACTGTTTAATGTGTTTAATGCCATGTGTTGTTGCCTTGTTGCGGTGGAAAGGATTGTGTGTCCCAGTGCTCACGAGCTAAGCCAGTTTGACTCACCACCACTGGTAGCGGTATGGTTGATAGCACGCCGCAGACAAAAGGACAGAATGATCTGAAGGGATGTGTTGGACTAGTTTATTTAGAAAAGCCGCTCCTGTTACGCCGTTAAAGTTTGTCTTTAGGTGCCTCTCGTCACGTGTGTGCAGGCCAGAGATAGCGAAAAGGACATTCCCTCTGTCACTAAGTTGGATGAATGAACACGCTAGGGATGCGTTTGTGCCTTGTGTGTGTGTGTGTGTCGTTTGTACATTAAATAACCTTCAGCAGCATGAATGTGTCGCTAATCCCTGATGAGACATCTCTTCCTCCAAGGCCGACTTCTGTGTCCTCCGGGCGTCGAACTCTGGAGGACTGGCCCTTTGTGATGCTGTCTCCACCAACCTCTGATCTGATTGCTGTGTCCCTTTTAGCAACTGAACTCGGAGCAGGGGTCACTGGTCCTTTGTGAGACGCTTATTGAGACGGTGTACGGCGAGAGGGGACAAGTCCTGAAGTCGAAGGAGAGAAAGGTCTTCCTCTTTGATGATGTGCTCATCTGTGCCAACATAAATGTCAAGTAAGTCCCTCTTGTAGAGCATGTCGAGCTAGATGCCGTTCAAAAATACTTTGCTAATGTGTTCGCGATGCTTAATTCTGACATGAAGTTAGTCTGCTATACTGCACCGTTAGGAGAAATAGCTATTAGGTGGCACTGCGCTCTAATGTGATGCCCTAGGTTTTGCAAGGATATTTTGGCAAACTGCATTGCAAAGAGAAATAGCTGCAAGGGGTTTGGAGCCCTATCTGGAGTTGCAGGAGCTTTATCAGCATTAAACAAATGGTAGAATGCCTAACTACAGCTACAGGAGTCCTAGATTACTGACATAAAACATTTTTTTGGTTTCATTCCAATTCATCTTCTGCGACAGCAACATTGATCACATCTCTCTCTTTCCCTCCCTCCCTCCCTCTCTCGAAGTAAACAGGAAAAGGGATTTTGTATATTTCGCAAAGCCCCTGTCAAAGATGTTGCTTAAAGCCCTCTTGTTCAGCCTTCAAAGTAATTATCGCTCCATGTCTCATTCAACTCGAGTGTCCCGAAGTTGACTTTGTCTGCCCTCCAGGATCTCGACAAACCGATCACAATGTTGATTGTCTGCGTGATTACAGGAATACATGAATAGCAATGAACTCCTCCTCACAGCCAGGGGTACAATTTTGGCAGGGAACATGGGTGATCATACGGATTCTAATTCCCACTCCCGAGTCTTCTTCATGACATGTCACCTGCTATGGAGCGCTGGGTGTAGCGCTGTTAGCAGGATGCGGAGAGGGGAGAGAGGGAAATTTCTCTCAGGTTGTTTTCCCTTAAAAAACTCTGTCCTAATTTTTGTATTTTTTGGTCTCATCTCTAATCAGGGGGCCTCCGGATATCAGCAGCCTGGTCCCCGTCGGTCCCAAGTACACCATGAAGTGGAGCGCCCCCCTACAGCAGGTGCAAGTAGTTGAGGTGGGCCAGGAGGGCCCTCAAAGCAAAGATACCCTCTTCCAGCAGAGCGGGGCCAAGCGAGCCTGCACCTCAGGTAAATAACCAAAGAAAACGTGAATCGGTCCTATCTCGTTCCTCTCCCTCGTGTGTCACCCTCGAGATAATCTCATCACTTGGACTGACTTTTAGTCTCAGCCCCTTACTCTGACTCAGCAAGGCTAATCTGTTTCTGTTCTCAAGTGTCCCGCGGAGGGCTGGAGACGCATCCGCGCTGCTTGTCACTCTGATTGAGGATGTGTTTGTGAGGAGGACAGTGATGACGGTCACTCGTTCCAATCTGCCTAGGGTGTTTTATCTTGGAGAGAGATGAGGGTGCTGGAGAGTCCCCTGCCTCAGCATCCCCACAGTCTCATTTCACTCTCTGATAGACCATAAACACACCAAAAGTAGAGTCATCAATCTGCAGAGATTATTCCCTCCCTTTCCAGGCCCAATTAGAGAGCCAGTAACAGTAGATAGGAATCGCTGGTTGAAACACTAGTTCTCCCACCAGCCCTCAGTAAACTCTGGTGTATACAGAGCTTGAAGAGATCCCTGATAAATGTGCCATGGGAAAAAGGGAGATACAAAGCCTTATCAGGATGTAATGGTACAGGCTTTTTAAAGTTGCAGTTCCCTGACTTAAATATTAATGGCGCCTTCCTCAGAGCTGACCGTGTCATTCTCAGCAAGCAGCTACTGTTTTGAGAGCCGGTTCCGATTCTCTACGGATTAATGATTCACTTTTCGCACAGGTGGTGTGTGTACTCACAACTTTGCAGCAAAGGTTTTGGGGATCAGTTAAGGTTCGCTCTCAATGTGGCTGTCTCTCTTCCTTTTACTTGTGTCTAACTCTGCAAATGTTATGCCCCAAAGAAGGAGCTGGATTCTTTTTTTTTTTTCCGCTTCACTTCTTCGACACGCTGCAGTCACCGTAATCATGTCGACGCAGAAACCTCCCCGAACATCCGTGAGACCATTCCCCAAACTTTCCTTCAGACAAGCCTGTCCCATCTATTTATAGTTTCATCCCCTGTGATGTCATTCAGTGGGGTGTCTACTCTAAATCCTGCGCTCCCTCAGCATGAGTCAAAATGGAGTCATTTTTCATCTTCTGCAGGCCCCGGTGCCCTTTTTTATTGAAGAAAGCTGTCCTTTGGGGAAATGCAGGCCCGTCTCTCTGACTCTTCCCCCTTCGTCTCTGCCTATATCTCCGTCGGACCGTCTCCTTCCATGTCTCTTCTTGCCAACGCACGGAAAAGCCCTCCAATGTTCATGCTCTTTTTTTAGTGCCAGTTGTTTACTCTCACGCTGCCTTACCTTCATTCTGTCCCCATTACACCTCCCTTATTGCTGCTTCGCTTTTGACCCGCTGTCTGGAGTGCAGTTTATTTTTAAATTGTTTTTTGTCAGAAGTGTAGCAGTGGGGCTTTGGCTGCAGATCAGACAAGGGTTTTTTGATGCTGTTGTGGAAAGCCGCATTGTCTTTAAATCCACTGGCTGGCGTCATTGGCACAGCAGCTGAGTGCTAGATGCTGACTTATTCCAGAGCAACCTTTGGGCTCCGGCCTTGCACACCAGTGGGCTACGTGCCTGGCGGCCGATGTGAATAGCCATGTCTGAGTATGAAAACCATATCCTGCCTCACCAACGGGATTACGCTGGATTACAACTCAGCACATTCACCTCTCGCGCCGCAGCCAACAGCCGGCCCCAGAGGAGTCGACGAACCTGTATAGGGGTCCAGGCATTCCCTTTGCAGAGGACAGGAAGACATTGTTCTCGCGGCTTGCAGCATACCCTTTTGTATTCAGATGTCTCACCTATTGATTTCTTTGCACAGTTGACAGATGTCACTGGCGGCCCATGACGAAGATCCCATTAAACCCCAAAAGCTACAATAGAGCTCTTTAAATGAACAATGCAAGCCCACCACTCTCCTTCTCTCACCCCCTTTTCCTCTTATGGTTTTACTCTCACTCCATTTATGCACGCGGACAGACAAAAGACAGCGGGTCCCCTCGGAGGAGCATGCCTCGCTAAGCCCGCCTACCGGCTCAGCTCTTTCTGCTACTTTATTATGTGGCAGCGGTGACAGTGCAGGACAGCTCAGGAGCAAAATCTACCTGCAGAATTTAATTAGGCAGTTCTGCTGCTGGGGAGCCAGGACGGGGGATGGCAGACAGGAGGAGACACAGCTATCGATTCGCGGCAGCAGCAGAGAGAGAGAGAGAGAGAGAGAGAGAGAGAGAGAGAGAGAGAGAGAGAGAGAGAGAGAGAGAGAGAGAGTTTGAAGGCAGCCGGCCTCAAATCGATGCTGAATTTTGCATCTAATGAGACACCTGCATTGCTTTTGGCCAGCAAAAGGGCATCATAGCTCCGAATAACAGTTTCTCCATCTGATTTTTATTTTTTTTTACTCATAAATGCATTCTCTGTAGTTCAACAAATGATGAAGATCGATCCATCTGCACATCGAACCTCTTTTATTAGTGCTACTGGAGTTTCAGCAAAGGCAACTTTTCCTTCTGCACTCCCACAAGTTCTCAGCGGCAATGTGATTGTGTCCTCTTAGTGTTGAGGAGAATTCAATCTTGAATATTAGATAGTTGGTCAATTCACCATATCTGATTAGTGTATACATTATTGAAATTGTTTAAATGATTAGTTAATCAAATTGATTGTCAACAGTTTGTTAATCAAGTCATTTGTCAAACATTCACTGGTACCAGCTTGGGTTTTGGACTGTCAAACTAAAAATTTCAATCACCTTGAGTGTACTTCTTCTTCTGCATAAATAATATGCAATGCAATAGTGATATCACAAACTCTGAGGCTTTGCTTGTTTGCCCACTTCTCAGGCAAAGCGTTCCTCGGCCCTCCACGGCTCTACCAGGAGCTGCAGGAACTGCAGCATGACCTTTCCGTGGTGGAGGAGGTCACCCTCCTCGTGGGCACTCTGCAGGGGATGTACCAGGTACCTACATGTCACTTCCTGTTACACCTTTACTCTGCCTGGACCGTCTCACATGGGGAAATGTGTATCATACAACATATAGCCTATAATGCACCAAAGTCAGCCGAAAGGAAAGATCTCAGGCATGGTTTGACTCAATCCAACTGACTCTGCAGGCCATGCCACTGAAGTCACAGTTTGTTACATTTACACAGCACAAAAACACAGCCCTGCTCTCTCAAGGCTTTCTTTAAGAGCTCACAGATTGACCTTCAAATGTGATATTCCCTTATACAAACATTGCTTTCAGTGTCACGAATTGCTAGTTTTCTGGAGATATTGACTGAAAATACATGTATATGAAAGATGGAATGTTTTCTGTATGGAGCAGACTACTTAACAAGAGCTCCGAAGCCCTGATGACAGACCAAAGAGTCACAGAGGCAGCAAAGACAAAATTGAAGTATGCACAGCTAATTTGAATGGCCGGATTCAGTGTACACTAAGACATCAAATCTGGATGGTACAAGGAATAACCATGTGGGGAAATCTCTTTCTGCTAATTGCGAAATTGTAAAAAGGATTCTTGATGTTTAGAATGTGATCACAGAGCAGCCTCATGTTCTTCTTGAATCATCGATTCCTAAAAGCATGAAGGCTCCCGTCTATCTCTTCATCAACAGTGCCACAATGTTGAAAAGGAGATTTCCCCCTGATATTCCAGATAGAAGTGTTAGATTTGCTGTGTTGCAAAAGGAACCAGCAGCGTCCCTCCTGTGGTGTTCAAATCAGGACACTTCCCAGTAGTCTGCCACTAACACATGAGCTGCACCATACTCTACCACAGCCAGGGAGGTATACTCCAGCAATCACCAAAGAGCCTCTCAGGGTAATGATGGCACGTTAGCCTCCCTGCATAATGAGCACATTGTCCTCAGGAGGAGCGATATTGGCCCGGCACTAAATGACAGATTTTTCACTTTCCACCCAGTTATCTTACTGTCCACCGAACAAACAGACAAAACACTTCTGCACAGCTCGTTGGCTTCACAACAGTGATTTGATTCTGTTTGACTTGAAGGACTAGATTTGACTGTAAAACGGATGCTCAAGGCCAGGTTGATTTAACGTTACCTTTTGAGGGGATAAAAAAAGCCATGACCATGTAGCGTCAATTAATGTATTGCAATTTTTATATGAGTGGATGTGTGGTTGTTTGCCTGTAAGAATATAAATATGTACTGCACAGTGTGCTCTGTACACTTCTTGGCGAGATGACTTCCTGTACGCTACAGCCAAGAAACAAGTTTTAATTGTGTGTGTGTGTGTTTGATTTTTTCCAATCAAAGAACCTTAACACCACTGTTGCTCAGGACTGGTGTCTGGCTCTGCAGAGGCTCATCCGCATCAAAGAAGAACAGATCCAGAGTGCTAACAAATGTCGCTTACGCCTGCAGGTGCCCGGCAGGCCAGACAAGTGAGTAGTGTCTCACATACATACTATGTGCTCTAAGTAAGATGTGCTGCGTATGTTTGGGTGCGAGAACATAAATGACCACAATGGCAATTGTCAGCAACACCCGAGGCACCATCCTGAAGATGGAAGTACAGCAACATTTGTGATTCCACAAAAAGGTTTTAATGATAAAATAACCAGACGAACATAGGCAGAAGCAGGCCGTCATGTTCACCACCAAAAGATAACAGCCAGTGACAAACATTTTAATGTACATACAAACAAGGATTTTGATCTGAAAGTGGATCAAAATGGAGGAGGAAAGAGAGGGATGGGTAATAAATAGGACATGGTGGTAAGATGTTTATACTAAGATCTCTTGGCCAACAAGACACTCTGAACCTTTCTAAATCAGAGGCGAGGACAGTTTATTCTTTCGTGACTGGGTAATTACCTTACTCAAATAATTCATTTCCCTCTGTACTTATACAGAATAATGAGTAGCCTCCACAAAATGTTCCTTTTGCAGGATTTAATTGAGGCACTTTTTGCTACAGCTTTTACGTAGTCGGGCTCACCGGATGTAAACTGTGGGTATAAGCCGCCACTTATCCCACACATCACTCTGTGCTACATAAGGGCAGCGTTAGGGATGCCAATTTAGATTTTTTTTGTCTGACTGATAGTCAACCCTTGTAAAGCGATCATTGATCATTAACTGACAGGATTACTGCCTTGCATTCTGGGTGCTCTGGTTGAAGTGCTCACAAGCCGCCTAGCTGCAACGATAACCAAAAAAACTGGTTAAATCCATCACTTTTTTAATTTTTTTTATTTGTAATTTCTGTGTATGTACGTTGAGAGCAACGAAAAACCGGAGTCAAATTCCTTGTATGCGTACGCATACATGGCCAATAAAGCTGATTCTGATCACTTAGCCTTAACGTGTATGCACAGAACAGGCAAATGTCACCAGTGAGCTTCGAACGCATCAATTAGTTAGCTGCTAGGTTGTCAGCTGTCCGCCATAATTTGAGTATTGCAAGTCCGGTATAACATTAGCGAGTGTTCGGTCGAGAGAGAGAGCGTGTGTGTGTGATGAGTAAGTTAGCAGTAACGTTAACAGCTGGGAACGTAGCGGTGCAGTGTGTGTACATTTTATGTCAGTGAATAAATGCTTCCACCGCTAGACCCAAGACAAGTTCCTTTGTCTTGCTAGCCTGCTGACTAAAGTGAATGGGGTTAGCATAAAGCTAGCAACAACAATGGCCCAGGCTCACTTAAGGTGGCCTGACCTTTAAGCTGGACCAGCTATTAAGTGACAAGCTGCTCTTCTCTTGGTTTTGCTCTGCTCTTTTACATTTTTAGTTTAACTTATGAAATGAATCGTTCAAAATTCATATTTTTCGGTTAGACGGTTCATTTTTAACACACCCAGGCACCTTCACCGCATCCTGGGCTTAGCAACACCCAAACAATAGGGATTGGTTTAAAGAAATACAAACAAGGCAGAGCATTTTCTTTCCCCTTTTACAGAATGATAATATGTGGAGCCAGACCTTTCTTTTGCGCTGACTCAGCGCTGTGGACATAGGACTAGCCTTTACCTAATATTGGACCCTAGTGCAGAACTTTTATGAATTGCTCAACAAAGAGCCATATTATTTTATGTTTACAGTGGCTGTGCTGAAAAGCCAAATGTTCTGCACTTGGCAAACCAATAAAAGCTGTAATTCAGCTCCTGGTTGTGTGGTATCTAGACGTTTAACACTTTGTTTTTAAGATTAGATTTCTATAAGAGTTAAGAAGGAAAAGTAAACTGTAAGTGAATAACTTCTACACTTTAGTTTGTATGTACACTGGCAATGTTTTACCTCATGAGTCCAAACAGCTGAGCATATATCCATCCAATCCACTGCAAGTTTCCTTGTCCCAGTAAGGATCTAAAAGTGGTTGCGATAACATGCCAATGTGGATCCTGGTGGGTGGAGTGACTACTGAATGAATGAATGCCTACTTAGAGAAGAACAAAGATGGCAAGGAGAGAGCATATGAGTAGCTTAGAGTACTGCACAGGAACTGGGAATAGCAAATAATGGCAGATTATAATGGATCCCATTTCGTGGCTTCTGGTGGGGAAAGGATAAGAAAGAGGCAGGGGAGGACTAAAAAGGGAAGATTGCGATAGAGGAGCCAGAGCCCTGCTGAGAGAGACTAAGCAGGAGAAGGAGAGGAAGAAAGAAAGAATGAAAGTGATGATCGACCTCCCCCACGAAAGAATTGGCTTGGTGCCGGCAGGGCAGCGGCAGTCAGAAGAGTGGGCCTAATGCTTCAGAGCCAGGGAGAATCAAACTGTGCCAAGCCAAGCCAAAGTGACAGCTTGAGCTGCGGAGCTGTGCAGATCACTTCTCCCACATCTCCCAGCTTCCTTGTCGGCTGTCACACCAGGCCTGCAGGGCCAATATGCTTACTCAGATGTTTGGTGGAGCCAGATGTCAAGCTTACAAGAGAGACCCCGAATTCCCCTTCAAGGGGTACCCTATTTGCTGAGTTCATGAGATAATGTCATCAGCAACTGCACCGACAAGGAGATTTCCCACCCCTACATATGTCCAAGTCGCAGATTTGCATTTAAATCTTAAATAATGTAGAGCAAGACCTGTGCTGGACCTGGAGATGGCCACAGAGTTGTTTTGTTGTGGAGAGGTAAAAGCTAACAATGTCATCTGAAAGAGAGACATCTTCTGTTGGGAAAAAGAACCAATCTTGGTTGTGCAATAGCAATCTAATTGAGGCTGGGCCTTGGAGTCGGGTGGCTGGACCGGCAGTGAGCCGCAGGGGCTGAGGGTGACAGGTGGCACAGCGGGTGCCCAAGCCATCCTGACACTACCCAGGGTGCAGCAGTAGCAGATTGCAGGGGAGATCAGCGGGCAGACCGGCTCTGTCTCTCTTACAAACACACCCACACAATCGCACACACACATACGTTGGTTTTCCCTCGTTATCCTTATCCGTTTTGTTACTAATCTGAGAAACAATCTACGGGGCACAAGAGTGCTTCTGGAGCCTGTAAATGTATGCTATATTTATATACATGTCCCTCCTGCTGGCAGATGCACCTGCGAAACACGCCAGCGTGCATCTCAGACAAAGAAGCACACACACACACACACACACACACCTACACGCACATATTTGCGCACAGAGCCGAGCTTCTGCTCTGCTGGTGAGAGAGTGGGACCGCAGCAGGGACCCCCTGTACCGAGTTGGTCCCCTCATGTCTGGCTGCAAGCGACTCTCTGCAGTCAGGCAGCACATCACAGCCTCCACACTGCAAACAGACCGAGTACGTGGAGAGAATCCTGACTGCTGCCTCAAAGGCACCAGCCTACGTGTGACAGCAGTTCATTAACATCCTCTTTTTACTGCGTCTGCTGGAGCGACCACAGGCACAGACACATAGGAGCAGTATTGTAAGCCTGCAGCCGCTTTTATTTTTTTCATGGGCCCCTTTATGGAGACTGTGCAGGCTACCTTCAAGGCCAATGGCAGACCTTACATTCTCAGTCATAGCGTGACGGATTTGGACTCCATCTGGCTGAGAGTCTTACCCAAACAGATATGCTAAAGATGAGTCCATATGAACATATTTCAGTATCTGGACATCAGAGGGGGTTTCTCTGATTGTTCCATGTGTACTGCATGAAGAAATGGGAGGTTGTTGATAGGCGAATGACAGAATCCCACTTACTGGGGTGGTTTGCCAAAAACAAAAAAAGATAGAGAGCATTCCAGATTTTGGTTTTATTTGTCCAGAGATTGAGATGTCAACTGCTCTATATTTTGCTTCCACCTCAATACAATGGGGGTGTGTGGAATTGTATTTGAGTTGTTCACAGCTCTGACTCTGGATACTCTATTTTGCTGAACTGTAGCAAAGCGGGTGCCAGCCCTATCAACGCAGAAGTCTGTCACTGAGTGAGTCAATAAGTGGGTGAGTGATTATTAAGTTACAAAATGAATTCTTTCAGAATGAACAGAAAGGTCTTTGCCTCAGCCATCAACCATCTTATTCACTTCCTCAAATCATACGCGGTTGTTACTCTCCCCACAGAGCTCGACCCAGAAAGCCTCATTTGATACATTTAAGGGGAGCTCTAAAATATTTAAATTTTCACTGATCTTTTTTTTCCCAGTATAATTTCCTATTTACCGCTCTATGTGTTTATAACAGGGTGTTTCAGTCCTATACTTGTAGGGTCTTGACACAGTTTGATGCATATTTCATAGGAGTAACGTAACTCCTTTGAGGGAAAGCACAGAGGGATAGTGATCGACATTGCTCCACTATATCTTTACACAATACATAGTTGTTTGCTGCTATATTAATGCTCTAAATATTGTGAAGAGAAAGTTAAACAGTAAAGTTGTCTAGTGGCAGTTAATGTAGCCTACGGTGTAGTTTTCGGTTCATCCATTAATAACCACTGCAGCTCCTCGAGACCCAAATAACGTTGACGTATTTTGCTTCCCTACCGCTGTGAAGGAGGCTTAGCCCCAAAGTGAGCATCAACTTTGGCCATAGAGGCAAAATAAAGTCCCCACGACAGTCTGGAAGCTGAAGCAGGGAAATCATTTCGCTGTGTGTTCCGCTACTTCAGGACACTTTAAGGACAAATATTACTGGGACCACTACAAGAAATTGCAGATGAACATTTAATATCTAGAGTACACAGACACTACCGCTGATTATCTCTGTAATAATCCGGCCACAATTCAGCACATTGACCACACACCCAGACTGATCTCACAGAGTTGAAAAGTCTCTTCTCATCGAACTCTAAATAAGACGTCAAAATATACTTCACATGACGGCAGTGTTCCTATAACATCCGTCACATCCTTGATCTTTAGTGTGTAATGGTAAGTGAATAGCACTGCAACCCTCCCCGACCTGCACTCCACTGTTTTCAGCCTTATTTCTCCAGGCACTGCTTGCTGTTTTTTTCTTTTCTTCACATTCATACATGCAGACATATTCGCACCTGGTGGCGACCAAGAATAGCCACCAGTCTTCTACTTTTAGCCAGTTATCAGGTGCAGCGGGGCTGGAGCTGAAGGACACCTATGGTACATTTTCTCTGGTCAACTGTAGTGGAAAACAAAGTGGGAAAGGTGCTCCTGAGCTCGTTATTTTATCTAATCTTCACTTATTGTTAGATTTAATATGGATGGCTTCCAATGATGTATGTATTTTTGTGTGGTACAGATATCCTTTTACTTTCTAATCTATATTTCAAAGGAAAAAAAATGTAATGAGATTCATCACTTTGGTTCCTCTCCACACAATTTATCCATGACTTTAAGCAAAACATGAATATTGTTAGTGAAGTAGAGAAACAAATGCCATTTACTTCTTTGGAACTGGCATACGTTACAGAAGGAAAATTACCCACAAAGACATATAAAGCGGAAACACACTCCTTCTAAAAGGGTCGGCCAGGTAAGGAAAGTAAAGTCCTCCTACACAAAAACTGTGTGAGCAGAAAGACTAAACAAGCATTTCACAAGGCTCATATAAATGCTGAACAGATGAGCGAGACAAATGTGCGCCTTCCTCTCAGCAGACACACCACTCAAGGAAACTGTATATTGGGAGTGGAGAAAATAGGCTCCGAACACAAACCTGAATCTTCCTGCTGTCGTAATGCCGTCACTTGATGCCACACGAAGCTGTCCAAATACAGTAATGCCCCTCTATACTGCATATCCACACCTCAAGTAGATGTTCGGCGGTAACATTTAGCCTACTCTGCTATATCTGCTCAATTGAAAAAAGTATTAGAACTGAATTAATGTGAGTTGCTGTTGTAACTTTTCTTTCCTACATCAACACCAGGTCACCACCCTGCGGTCGCTAACTTCAGAATAAACTCTCCACTAAACACTGACAACGGACTTCAACTTAACAACCTTGTTTAGCACATATTTATACAGCTTTTGGTTTAATTCTATGGTTCAGTAGAGACGTGTATGCTATAAGTGACAGCCAGGTATTAACTTATAATCAACGGTATAAAAAGTCAAAGCAGATTAAATACGCGTTCATTATCTTGCATCATAAACAGGAAAAGTGTGTTGAAGTGTGTGTGTGTAACAGCACAACTCCTCAAGGCATTGCAGTCTAAACTTGGGTTCTGAGTCTGCGTCCATTTTTACCTCACTTTATTCACACGTTACAAATAGCCAATGTACTGACTGCACAGACTCAGCTTCATTTTGTACTGCCTTTATACAGTTTGTATCCACCTTACGATTTTGCACACAACCCTGTCACCTCTATAGACCACATAGAGTCTGAACCCACTTTAAGCCCACATCTCTCTTGTACTATTTGTCCGTGGCCGATTGTCAAGTCCGTTGAGAATTAGATCAACGAACTCCGCACGCTGAGCCGCTTCCTTTGGCTCATCTCACTATTTACAGAGCGCGTGCCTTTCTCTCCGACTGTTTGTTTCCCTGGAGGGTGGAGTTCAACTGAAGGATGGGTGCATGACAGGCTGCCACTCAGCACTCACTCCTGCATCTGTCTCGTCCTTGTGCATTAGTGTCACACGTGCGCTCCGGCACTGACCTGCTCCCATAAATCAGCTGGGCTGGCTCCTCGCGTCGCTCCCTCGCCCCCCCTCCCGTTATGCCCTCTCCCCTCCCTCTTTTCTTTTTCGACCCTCCTCAGCTCTCCTCTGACAGCGCGCCCGAGCCTAGTTCTCTATTCTGGCAGTGCACCGCACCTGCACTGCGGCTGTCAATCAGCGGGCAGGAGGGAGGGATCGGAGAGCGCGCGCTCAGTTTAGCAGGTGTGAGGTTTGTGTGGGCATGAAGCGCTGCCTAAGGATTCCAACCAAGTGAGGAGTTGTATTCTCGTCACACCCCGTCTCCCCTTCTGTCTTTGGCAAATTACCCCTGCTATATTTAAGCAGTGAATGGTATGAATTACACCTCTTTGTGAAAGCTCCACTTTTTCAACATGTCAAGGAAGTTTGAGATCTTACTTACTTCATTCTGTTCCCGACTGCATTCCCTCCCTCTCTGTTTCTCCCTGCATGTGTGTGTGTGAGTGTGTGTCTCTCTACCGTTTTTCTTCTACCCTTTATGAAATGAAAATGAATTCGAAGCGGGCAGCAGCGGGTATGACAGGAGCAGAATTTCAGGCTACGCACTGTTCTCCCCTCAATTACCTTCTAATGATGCCTGAATGTGAAATTGTCTTCCTTATGTGTGCCCGAGACCGCAGCCCCCCCCCCCCCCCACACACACACACACCTTCTCACGCGCTCTCTTGCACTCTCCTCCCTCTTGCTTTCATCGCCTCAGAGAGTCACTGTGGAATAGTTGCACAGGAGACATGCTGTTATTTTGGAAAGCTTCTGAGTGCTTAAAAAAGACGGCGCCTCATCCTTGGCCAGACACTTGTACTTGTATTTCCATTAAAGTCTGATCAATCCAGACAACAGAGTGGCCCTGTCAATGGACTCATCCCAGCTGAGTCATTGCTAACTCAGGGCCGAGGCTGCCAGTCTGACTTTGGCCGGCTCAGCATAAAGAAGTTACTTTATTTTAGTTGACAGGAGAGAGACATATTTAAACACAGAAGGCATGGCTGGTAGTCTAACAGGCTGACATACATTTCACTAAATAGTTGCTTAAGAGAGCTTAGTGTTAAGGTGTGCATTTTACAGTTGGGAGATGAGTTTGTATGGAACACAACCTCTGCATGTATAAAGTCCATCCTGTGTTTATTAGCCATCGTTTGTTGGATTTAAGTCATGGCTCTCACTTCAGCTTACAAAAAGAAAAATCCTCTTGAAAACACTTTTCTCTGGGTGAGACTTTGCATTGCGGGGCCCATTTCGGTGTGGACTGATGAACCCCCTTAAATCACTCATAAGACATACCATTGGTTATTCATTGGTCATTTCCATTTTTGGAACGCTATAGGTGGTGTTCAGGTTGAGTGACCTTAAAAAGAGAAACTTGACGGGAGCTGGTTTGTCAGTGCGGCTATGAAATAACCTCTTGGTCTCACAACATCATACCCTTTGTGTTTCATAACATGTTTTTATTAGAGATGCACCAAATGGCAATTTCCTGAGACAAAGTTTCGAAAAGTCGGACCTTCCTTTTCCTGTTTTTCTATCTTATGATAATAATAATAATAACTACAATTGACAGCACTGACAAATAAGTTCTGTACAGTCTCTTCCATGGAAAAGTGGAATTCAATTTTATGTTCATCATAAAACTATGATTATGAAATAACTTCCATTTTCTCCGAAAGGGCAAGTTACAGAACCTCCTCTCCCTGTCACTCAAACAGAACTCAAAAGATCACATGAAAAAAGACCAGCGTCAACCAGGAGATGACATCACAGACGCTGTTCTTGTGGTCACAAAACTTTGTGACAAAAATCAGCAGCTTAAAATCTGATCCTGACTCGCATTAGGTCTATGCTGAGAAATATGAAAAGAATAATCATCTTTGCGCTGGCTTAATACTGTTTAATACCTAACGCACAGTCCTTAAGTGAACAGCCAGTTCTGTCGCTACATGTGTGTCTTAAAGGTGCAGTCGGCGATTTTGGAAAATGTTGATATTTAATGTTGAAAGAAATGTAAAAAGAAAAATGTTAAGGTTTGTCTGATCCCTTGCTCCCACTGCCTTTCTCTTGATACACCCGTGGCCTTTCCCCGGCCTGTTGCTCTCAGGCTGGAATAGTGCTGTGCGGCTCGGCCCGCCTTGGTTTTTGGCAGGTGCCTTTTTGCAACCGGAGGTGAAACGAGACAGTGAAGCTAAGTACACCCTAACGCTGAATAAGGCATTTTATAGGCGACCAAAAATGTCACGATCAACTTTAATGAACTGAAAAAACACACTATTAAAAGGTTGAAGTTCGAAGATGAAAATACCAACAACTCCGGGGTCGTACGGTCCGATCCGCACCTCCATCACACTTGTCCTCCCCGCAGGCAAGGAGACCACCCCACAGCTCTGCAGCTCTGGGAGACGGACTCCCGGTCAGCGGCTGCAGCAACTTGTATTCAGCCAGCACAAACCTCAGAGCCTGGAGTCACAGCTGGCTGGTGGAGCGCTGGGTCTAACCCCGTGTAATGGCAGCAATAGAAAGTGTGCTTCTCTGGTGGGTAGTCGGGTCGGTGTCCTGGGATCAGACCCTCTTTGCTGGGGTTTGCACTGGCTGAATTTAAACTACTGCCAACTGGGCGTAGCTATGTTTCTCAGAGCTGCCGCATGGTCTCCCGGTGGTGGGGAGGACGAGATAAGGGTTACATTTTTGGAGAGCAATTTTCTTGTTCCTTCCACTTTGGATTCAATCCAATAAACAAACAATCAAAAGCCACACGGACCATGGCTGTATTATTGACATCCTCTTCGGCAGCTCTGCTTCTTTCTTCTCTAAACTGAAGGCAGACTGGACGCTATACTGTGACTCACTATTGCCTCTCAAGGAACAAGTGGCAACACAAGACAGGGCAGCACTGATGGTTTGAACTCAAGTTCTGGCCAGATCCTACATATCGCACCTTTTAATATAACACATTTCATGTAAGAAACCAATTGGCAGAAACCAAACTATATCTTGAATAATAACCTGTTTAAAATGTATCACCTCAAATTGAAAATTCTCAGTTTCGGACACACGTCCATTTTCTGGATCAGTTCAATATAAGTAGTTTTGCATCACTGTGAGAAACAAGTCAGATTTCTTAATTTTTTATTTTTCAGATGTGACATTGGCAAATAGTCTGTTCTTGAATTCTGCATTTGAACCACAAAGAAATCTGCAGTTGCTCACCCCTTTAAGGAAATGTTGACACTGGCAACATATTTACCACTTGTCAAAATCACCTAAATTCCCATACAGGGGCCGAGGCAAAATGCAAATTCCACTATACAGATGTGTGATCTCACATGTTACCAGGCCTTGAGCAAACTATGTTCACATGCATTACACGGTAGAGGAAGACAGAATATTTTTCAACGTTCATAGCAAATATATTTGCATAAATTAGTCAGTTGTGCATAAAGACAGAACATCTGTCTCTTTACCTTTTAGTTAATGATTCTGGTTTCATTTATTAAACTCTTCAACGCAGTCATTAATTCATGAGCAGCAATCACTTAGTGTTTTACTTTCCCAGAGTTTGGTGTATTTTGAGGTTAAAGGACTGTTCCACCAAAAGTCTGTTTTCAACATCAAACGCTCGACCCCTGCAGGCTTTGAAGGTGCCTCTGAAAAGTTTGTAGCTTGCGCTTTTGCAATGGCAGGTGCAGTCGACTTGCATTCATGGCTTTTACCGTGGTTTCCACCGCCGACCCAGTTTCAAGACAGAAAAGGTTCATAGACACGTTTCACTCCACTCCTGCAGCATAATCCTTTTCTCCTCTGTCAATTTGTATGTTTGGTCATGCCCTTTTCTCCTTTGTTGAACCGGGTGAAAGAGTTTTGAGATTTTCAAGAAAGGCCAAGAAAAACTGTTCCACGCCGTGTAAAGGATGTTCACTTCAGATGGACTTGTGATGCTCTGCATCAATGTAAACATGCTCAAGTACAGTTCATCCAATATACAGATTCCACAAACATAAGCATCTGCTTGATCCGTCTAACCAGCGTTGAAATTAAAAAAGATGTTTTTTAATGATGGCTTATATCCGTCATTATATCACCCCTCTCTCTCTCTCTCTCTCTCTCTCTCTCTCTCTCTCTCTCTCTCTCTCTCTCTCTCAAAATTCAATTCAACTGACCTTAATGGCCAAAACACAATTGCCATTACATACATTGAATGCAATTGACAAAAAATATATTTAGTAAAGATAATACAGATGACAAATATGATGATTTTAATAACACTAATTATAATAATCAAAACAATAATAATAATACAAGAAGAAGAGAAATACAGTGAATAACAATATCATATAGGAAAATGAAGTAGATAATGAAATAGGTAATCAGCATATGGTACAACTACATCCTATGCTAACCTTTGTTGTGGCAGGAAGTGACATCTCTCTCTTTCAGATTGACATAATAACGGTGAACTGAATATTAACACAACATGAAGACACGCACACACACACACACACACACACACACACACACACACACACACACACACACACACACACACACACACATCTCCACCCTTCACTAACCACAGCATGTACTAGTCGTGCCTGATTCCAGCTGGGCCCACACGTAAGTGACATTTTAAGCGTCGGATCCCACCTAGAAGCGATTTTCTGTGACCAGGCTGTGTGGTCGTCGTTACCTCGAATGACGATTACTGGACTGAACTTCTGTGAAACTACAAGCAGGAAAGCAGGTCTTCTGACAGAAAATACAAGACTTACAGTCCCATGAAATGAAACATTTCTTTTCCTTCTTGGTGCCCTGTTTCTCTGACTACAATTTTCCGCTTTCTGTCGTGATATAGCACATCTACAGGATATGCCAAACATGCACTTTCACCCATTTTATATCAAAATCCGTCACCTTCCTGCTCTGTTATGAAGTCAAACACCATTGCCAATTATATCCTGCTGTTCAGGAGGAATCAAGAGGGGATTGGAAAGTTGTGCTATCCTCATTTCAGCATTTTGTGAGCTTTAGGTTGAAATTTAAAGTCACATTGGCAGTGATTTCCATCCTGGTTGATCTGGCGACGCCTTATTTACACGTGGAATTAAAAAATATGGTTTAATACTACAGGTCCCAGAATACTTGGGGCTTGTGGTTTTGATAAGTGAGGCAATAATTTATTTATATGAAAATCTTTGACGTTGCCACTTTAACGATACTTTGGGACTGGAATGTGTCACTATTTGTCTGGGAAGTTGGGATTTTCTCTTCTTCTTTGATGAAATGATGGTTAATGTGTCAAGTAACTTGCAAAAATCTTGATACTGAACATATTTGCAAAATGTTTATTGACGATGTATTTCATTTGCTTCACTGTCATCACAGTAACATGCAGCCCCTCTGTATTGGTGTCAAATACCAATAAATACCAGGGTCCCTCCTGGGCCTCAACAATAGAGACTGTCTGACCTGATAAAGTTATGAAATAAAAATGAAAAATAGAGACTTAACCGGTAATAATCTTTATGCTCAGTGTTACTTGGTGAAGATTTTGTGACAAAACGTTCAATATCAATACATCTGTGTGTTTCTGTGCAGGTCAGGGCGTCCTGTCAGCTTCATGGTGGTCCTCAACACTCCCAGCCCCCTTAGCAAGATCTCCTGGGTCAACCGTCTGCACTTGGCCAAGATCGCACAACGTAAGAACACACACACACACGCACACGCACACACACACACACAGTCATGTTTTCATGATTCAAATGTAATGATTTACATTATGGGGATGTGCATTTCGTCCCCAAAAGGAAAGCGAGTCCCCACAATGGGACTGTATGAACAGATTTATGTCCTCACAAGACAGGTAAAACACACCCCACACACACACGGGTGTACACACACAGAAAGGATTACGATGCCATTTCTATTTAAACAGGATGATGTAATGCAATGAAATGTAATAACAATGCTTTAAGTCAGAGGCTCAGACACATCATCAGTGTTTGGTTCACTCACCATTGGCTAAGTGCACAACTGGAATTACAACTTATATAATCAGTGAAAAACCGAGACTCAACTGGGTCATCTGAAGTTTATGTGCTGTGGAAAGAGGCAAACTTTTTAAACAATGTTACATTTATAAATGAATGAATGTTTATTCAGGAGGGGTTGGCTACTAGCGTTAAAACTCCTTTTAAATTCTGTACCACCAGTCCTTTCTAATGTTGAGTCTCCCCCTTCAAATGTTGGATACATCTCATTGATTGTGGAGAATCAGTGGTCAACATTGATGCAGGAAAAGACTGCCCAGATGCTGCCCAGCAGGGAGCAGCACAGTTCTTTTTTTTTTTTGTCTTCCTAACCTATTTCCTATTTCCTCCAACCCTCGCCTTGCTCTGCCCAGACCGTCGCCCACTATGCAGTCTGACCACGCTGTAGTCAGAGGAGGTCTTCCTCTCTGGGGCTTCATCAATGCGTGCTGTCATCCGGTGGCGAATACCGAGGACATTAATCTGCTTATTTGTCCATGATGGCACGCATATTCAACCCACTCACCACTCCAGTCCTCTCCTCCCCATCCTTTCCTACTCCCTACATCGCCTTGAGCGCTCTTCCTTGTCAAACACACTCTATTCTGGGTTTGTTGTGCATGCGGTACGTCTCTCAACACTGCGCTGGAGTGTAGCTCCAATCTGATTATTGTGGCCTCTTAGTTCCCAGAGGCCTTTGCTGTGAGCGTCAGAAACATTCAAGGTTCCAGAGGAGGTTATTGGGGGTGGATTAAAGGACACTGAGGTAAATGTCTCATCTAGATGAGTGGCCAGAGTTATATTTGTTTTCAGTAGCCGAAAAATTGGACGAAGGTCAAGAAGGAGCCTGAAGTGTTTTTTGCTTTGCAAACTTTGTCCTGAGACCTCGCCTCACCTGAATTGTGAGATTCGCCATCCTCTAAAAGAAAAAAGAACACACAACACTGGATTCCTTCCCTCTACTGCTGGCCTACTGTACCTCCACAGTGTGCATGAAGCACACACTACATCTGTAGACTCCAGTAGAGCTCGCTGTACTGTATATGGTCTGTGTTAGAGTGGCATCAAAAACATCAGGCCGAGCACAGAGGATGCTGTGGCTGCAGTGATGCGCAGCATTCCCACATCTTTCCTCGGAGCTCGCACCTTTATCAGCAACACAGCAGGCGTACTGATGAGGACAGTGGCATAGTTATATAGCATGCAGCTCTCCTCCCCTATGGCTGCTGTGTAGACAATAGGTGATGCATTCAAAACCAAATCATGCAGGTTATCCACATGCTGTCGTACGGACGAGGAGCTCCACGCTGCAATACTGTTTACAGAGAACATTGAGGAGGATTGAAAGTATGCCGTTCTAACTCCTTTCGCTCGAAATGCTGAAATAATCAGAATTATTTGGCATTTACTCTGCAAGAAAACACCAAATAAACATTTATTGATCTTACACCTGGAGAAAAGACCCTGAAGACAAGGGATATAATGCTATCAAAATGTAAACATTGCACGTTGTTTTCACTCTCATATTGATTGAGTCTATAATGGGACAACTGTCAGCACAAATCTGTCTTTGTCTGATTTGCTATCCTACAGTCGTGTAGCCTCGAGTGCTTGTCCCAGACACTGTACTCCTGTGTGTTAAGATAAACACAAAATCTTTGCCTTTCTTTGACTTCCGTAAGCTTCAGATCACTCGACTGATCGGGGGAAAATGACACAAGAAAAGGTTGAAAGGTTTTAGGCCTCTGGCCAATACTGCTAACCAGGGCAAGTTACCCTGAGAGAAACAACAGGGAAAGCTTTGATTCCTCCATCACCAGAATGACAAGCAGCTAAGTGTAAGGAGAAGAAGCTTTGAGATGCGAGGATTCAAGTGGCTGTAAAATGAAAGGACGGGGCGCATTAACCCCCTCTGCAGTCAAGACTAGGGATAGGTATCGTAGGATAGTATCGATACTAATACACTTATCGATACTCTCATCGGTTCTTTTTGAGAAAGAAAAGACAGTTTATTAAGAAAATAGTCAACATTGCTTTAATATTCTTGTATGTAAACAAAAAGGTCTTTCCTGAGCAGCAATATAAGAAGATCCTAAATCTTTAGAATACATGTGCAGCTAAACAATTAGCTAAGTGATATTCATACATGAACCTAAACGCTAACGTTACCTGCAGTGGACGAGGATGGACGGCTGCTCGCCAAACAGTGGAAAACTGTGCATTTCTGCAGATTGATGTTCTGCTTGTTCGCCAAATGTTGTGATAGACTGCTGGTGTTCCCTTCCTCACTTGTGAGGGTTTTATTGCATTTGTGACAACGAGAGTTCTCAGCATCTACTGGAGTAAAATGTAGCCGCACTTTTGCTGTCTCACGCTGTACTGAGCCGGTGACGGTGTGTGTAATAATAAAGCACAACAAAGACAGGAAAGAGAGAGAGAGAGGTTTGAGATGAGGAGATTTCACTCCGTAACTACTAAACTACCGATAGCAGGACCGTTAACTCCGGACCTTGTCAAAACCCATTTACTCATTTCCGTTTAAAATCACCTTTCCTGGGTCACTCCTTGTCAAGACATCCAACTGTTAGTCCTTCCACATTGTATCCAGATTGATTGTAGAAAGTCTGGACAATAAAAAAACATTGGATCCAAACCACATTTAATGGTGTTTTGAAATGCCATTCTGATGAGATCTCTACAGATACGTCGCAGTCCGGCCACTCTGATGGCTACAAATCGGATTTGAATGTGTGGAAGTGCTGAGCCGAATCCCTGCTGCTCCTAGCAGAGCGCTATGGAGAACAGCATGTGGGAGAACTACAGTCTGTGGACAGAAACAAAATCTTTGAAGCATTAGTTAAGTATGAGTAAACACTCAATTCATCCTTTATAAAGCATTATATATATTACAAACCAATTATTAAGGAGTTGTAGATGATTAATGAACGCATTTAGATGTATATTATTCATACATTTATAGATATGATTTAGATATGCACTAATGGTTAGGGACTATGTTGATATATGCTTTATAAACGCGTATTAATACTGCAATTCATGGTTAATTCATGACTAATTAAGGTAGTTACTAGTCGTTAGTGAAGTGTTTTGCGTGACCTCATCTAAAGTGAGGACTATCTATGCCTTACAAAGCATTTATAAATGACATTTAAAGGCCAGCAGTGCCTCAAAGCACAGTTTTTCAACAGAAAAGGCAAACAGACACAACACAAAGTGATCAAGAACATATCAATATTTATTGCAAGATGCAAACAATATACTGTTAAATACAAACCTCTCAGCCATTCATTCATGTAAGAAACAAACAAACAAAGACATTCTCCTTCAGGAGAACATGGCTGGATGTAAAACATTTGTAAATATACGACTGGAGCTAACTAGGAGCTTTGCATATTAGTTTACATTTACTTATTTAATTATTCAATGTAAATACGTTCTTAATCATTTACTAACACTTTATAAATGATCTTATTAATCATCTACACCTCCTTAATAATTGGTTTGTAAAATATATAATATTTCATTTACAAATGGGGAATCCATCATTTATAAAGTATGAAAACACAATAATGAAACACATAATAGACGAGCTTATTAATGAAGAAAAAACATTTATAACTGTTATGAACTGCATACTAATGAATTATTAATGTAGGAAAAATGCTTTATAAATGATTAATTAAGTGTTTACATATACTTATACATTTTATATATATATATATATACGTATATATATATTAACTAATGCTTCACAGTGTGTAGTTATATACACTATGAATATAGTGCATGTACTGTATATATAATACATGTATTATAAAGTGTTACCAAATCTCTTCCACTCCGGTTTGAGTTTGTCCGGTGAAAAGGAGTTCTACACTGCGACTCGACAGAGCCATTGTTTCGATGGCAAATGCTTCCCCGTTGGAAAGCAGCGTCAACAGTGTAGCTATAGTTACTGACGCCAACACCGTTGTCAAGGCCACTCATGCAGATAGGTTGTTGATTTCTGGACACACAAAATCCGATCTGATCAAAAACAGTGCTGAGAGTCCGTCTTAAAGACCCGATTTGAGAAACAAATGATATTTACCTGCAACCTGAACCAAGCCTTCGATGATTTCTGTAAGTCAAGCCCAAGACACAGAATAAAGACCATCTTTCAACCAGAAGTAGTAGGAAGTAGTTTCTCAAGTAAAATGAGTAAAATAACTATGTTTGTTACGTAACGTTAAAGTAAGAGTGACATAGAGTTACGTAATTCTTTGGTTGATGCAATTTGCTGCACAACACAAACACAACACACCAGAGGACATGGGACATTAATCACAACATACAGCCAATAACCAAGAACAAAAAAAGAGTTATGAATCTGTCTGCCAAATGTGTTAAAACAGTGTAATGGTAACCACGATTCGGTATTTGATAATTTGGGAGTGGGAATGGGCTGGCTTCAGTGATGCTGGTTTTGTAGTTTCACAATTAGCACAATAGTAAGTCATATCACGTATCCTATATTATACGGCTGCAGCTTTAAAATCCCTGCAGTCCTACCTACACACAACAACATGGAGAGAGATAGTATTATCATATTTCTTTCCCCCAAGGCTCTCAATCCAAGGCATTTCCACATTTACCTTTCTCTCGCATGGCTTATATAAACCTATGTAGTCGACAGCCCACGCAACGTCAACCCTTTCTCTAGCATAGCCTCACAGGCTCAGGTTAATGGAAATGTTCATCATGATTATCTAATGGGAGCGCAGAGGTCATAAACACAAAGATTGCAGCTTGGAACTGTGTGAGTGACAAAACATTTTCAATGTTTTTAAAAAGAATGACCTTTCTGTACAAAGTTCATCTACCTGTTCGTTTATTTTTTATAGCTCCTCATCCTCTACAGCAGGGGCGTTCAATTAAAATTCAAACGAGGTCCAGTCAGAGAGAATTTCCTCGTGCAAAGGTCAGAAACATCACAATAATGTCTAACTGGTCTTATGATTAAGTCTCGTATACATTGAAGTAGCCTAGAAGTTGTATTAAACGTCTGTATGTAGTCAACAACTGACATTCAAATCAAATAAAGAAAGTTCAATTGAATAATTTATTGTCAGATTTCACATTGAACTGGATGATTTATAGATAATGCATACGCTATTCATAAATATATGTTCTTCTCTCATTTCAAGTACAATATGGGCTGGATAGGGCTGGACAGAAAGCTTTTGAAAAATGTGACTCTTAAAATAAAGTAATTCATTTTAGAAAAATGAATTTAACTGAATTGTCCTGCAGCTTTACATTCAGGTGTGAAAAAGCCAAGATATTCATATTCTTCTCATCTTCTAAAAAGATAAATGTGTGAGCAGGGACTTTATGTGTGGTTATTAAACCACTTGTTTCAGCTCTATTCTTTCTGTTTACATCATTGTTGGGCAGTGAATTAATGTGTTAGGGTTCTGATCATATTGGGCTCTTAGATTGTTTTTTGTTATATATATATATGAGTGGGTACGTTTGCTCAAAAGGAGACAACGGTGTCTGGGTCCGGACCGCAGTCCACCTATTAGTGACCCACCCCTGATCTACAGGGTCACAGGGAGGGCGCTTCTCCCAGCATGCATTGGGATAAGTCACCCCATACACAGGGATAAGGGTGAATGTAAATGCAACGTTTACTCCAATTAATAACAGCTAAAGATAGAATATTGATATTTAGTATAGTATTATTAGTATTTGTTTTCTGGATAACACACAATGGTCTTGTCATTCAAGGTTTCTATGATTTATGATTTGGTGATTATGCTGTATTGCTTACATAACTTCTGTTTTAAAACAGCTTTAGTTAAGGTTAGAGTCAGGCTTACGGCAATTTAAGAGAGCGGCATGTTACATTCATGGTTCGAAAAGTTGTTTTGTTTGCAAATTATATGCATGAATTCTCAAAGGTTTGGAACTGAATGCAGCTTGTCAGATGTATATATACTGTATTTTAACTTTCCACTTTTTACTGTCATACCTCAGCTGTGTCAGTGTTTTCAGTTGCCTGAATCACATATTTTAATTTCATTATAGTAAGCTTTGCTCTGTCTTTCTGTGTGTAGTTCGACAATATTACAATTAAGAATAGTCATGTTTTGATTTCGTTCAATAAATAAATAAATGGAAAAAATACAGTGACAATAACACACCAGAATATGTGAATAATTGCTCTCGACCACACACACACACACACACACACACACACACACACACAGCAGCGCTGTGACACGCTGGTACTCATCGAGTCATTCATTTAAAAAGGAACGGTGGAGATGAGGGCGGGGTGATGGATTTCATTGGCTCCCTTGGGGAAGTAGATCAGCACCAACCTGGTCAGGATGACAATTACATGTTAATTGTATTACACCCACACTTTGCCTTCCCATTTAACCAAATGTAATTACAATCAGTGAGTTGTTGATTTAATTTCACGGATGGCGTACTGTCATCGAGGCTTCCTCGTCATCGGGCAGGCCTGCGCCCGCGCTCAAGGTAGGCCTACAGTCGAGTCGGCATTTCAAACGCGCCGAACCGTGGTCTTGTTTAGGTCGAAATGGGTGCCGCGCTCCAGAATGTCCCTGAATGGTGGACACCGCAAACAGCTAATGCTCTCATGCATGATTTAGCGAGTGATTAGACATTGCAAAACTCATTTTCCCCAGACCCATCTTCGCACCAGTGTTTATCCTGTTACCTCCATTTAGAGGAAACACAGCGACATCCCACTGCTGTTGCTAATAGACTTCCCCGTGCCACATGTGTGAATATCAGTGGCTTTTTAGTGACATTCCTGCATGCTGTATTAAAGTCCTATCAGCAAATTGCCCATCAACAATGCCTTGTTAATGCTATGAGGTTTTCTCTGAGCCTCTTTGCACCTTGAGCATTACCATAAAATGTTGCAACCCGTGGATGGTAGAGGCCTTTAAGAAAAGGCTGGGTATCGTTGTGCTTTAGCACGATGTTGAAGCTGTCCTGGTGGCCAGGCTTTGGTCGGGCTTTACGTGATGTAATATGGCAGCCAGGCCTGATTCCCGGTAAACAGCATTTGTCACTTTGTGCGTGCACGTGTTGTAGTTGTGCGGCCTTGAAATAGAAAGTGAGAATTACCCCACGGTGGTGCTTCGCCAAAAGCCCCGGGGTCCATTAATAACCCGGTGCGCCACTGCATCTTTTATGCCGCTCCGAGTGGCCCTGCTGTTTCTGAAGGGTCTTCGCAAAATAGCCAGAAGCATTTCCTAATTAATGAGCTTTCTCATTGCAGAATTAATTGCTTCCTGCCATGCAGTCCCGGCCCTTTCAGGCAGGGTTAAGGCTACAGACTTTGATGGCCCTCACAAGAAGAACAAGAGGCTGTCAAATCATGAGAGATTGCTGCCGAGACGTTAGAGACAGAAGCAGACGAATGAGTGTGGGCAAAGAGAGGGGAGCTGTTGAGGCTTTTGTGGGCGTATGTGTTTATGTGTGTGTGTGTCTGTCGAGGGGGTGGTCGGGGGGGGGGGGGGGGGGGGGGGGGGGGGGGGGGGGGGAGGGGGGG
>NW_022280090.1:1975777-2014475 GCF_004355925.1 Anarrhichthys ocellatus | reverse complement strand
GGGGGTTGTGAAAGGATGATTGAGACAAGCAATCAGTCCCACTGCAGGGAACAGAGGGCAGGCAGGGGGCCGTTGCCTGTGGTTACACCGCTAAGTGTGCCGGTCTCTCGCTTTTTGTTTTGCCCCTGCACACGGATCAATAGATGCGTGGAGTGTAGCTCGGAGGTTCTTGCACACACTCCGACACGCCTTCTTAATCCACTGTGTGATAACCTGTGCCATGCCGATGTGTGCAGCGCAGGAGACAAGCAAGCTGTGGAAAAATGCAAAAGACTGCCGTGCTGCGTGGGCTCTAGGAGACACCGGGAGGGCTTTGCTTTCACTAGCCCAAGGAGTCAGATGGCTTGGCTGCTGCGGTGGCTGATTTCTTTGCATCTATTCAAATTGCATTAGCTTGAACGTATTGTATAACTGTTCTCGTTTTTGTTTTGTGCTGTTAAAGTATGTCTACTCGATAAAGAAGCCGGAAAGATTCCCTTTGATAACACTTTTAATACAAACATTTAGCAGAACGCTCCCCGTCACAACAAAGAAAGAAAAAAGCATTCACTCAGTATGTGCTGGAGGGATTTTCTCTTAGCCCTAAAATTAATCTGTCAGCCAGCAAAGATTATCTCCCCATCTTGCTGTGCTCAAACATGGGAAATGTTTATGTTGAGTAAACATTATCACGGATTTAATTAACAGATCCCACACTCTCTCATTGATCCATGGGAAATATCAATTGCACTGGTGTATTTAATTAGTCTATATCTTTGCCCTTTGTGTCACCGGGGTTGATAGAGCGCCATGCTCTGCAAATTAATCTTCATCAGCAAAAGACTTGAAACAAAAGCATGATTGGAATAAAGAAATGGAGAAATCCCGTCTTAGTATTCCAACCCTTCACCTTCTCAAATGATGCAGGTACACATAGTTATCGTACAGTAGCTGGGATTGAGTACACAGTGCATAGAGCTGACCTTGTGGTATCTCGTCATTCATATAGATTGCCTAACACTGTAGTTCAATCAGCAGAGACTTCATTTAGAGTGAACAATGGCGCAGGATACAGTCTTTTGGAGTATTCGGCTACTAGGACGCCACCGTGGCGTTGTATATTTACAGCGTAGAGATGCCGCAGATGGAGAGAGTTGGCCGAAGATCTGCATGATGGGATGTGGAGCAGGACTGGGCACTGTTGTGATGGTGACTGGAAGTGAAGGGGCGGAGGAGGGTCCCATCGATTGGTCTGAAATGACAAACCGACGCAGCAGAGAGGAGAAGAGTTTAAAAGTTTGACAGCAACGATGTGATTGGCTCGGGGAGATTGGGGGGAGATCTAATTGGTTTAACGTGGAGTGAACGGCCACAGTCAGCTGAGAGCGGGAGACAGAGGGATCGTGAATGGATGAGAGCCTAATTAGAGTCTCTTTGACTGAAGCTACATGTGAATAAACTGCAGAGAGTATGAGTTGTGAGAGTCTTGAGAAGTCAGATGGGAAGTTGCCCTGTAAAAGCCTCCCTTTGAACGGTTACATCCATGCAAGTGTAATTTAAGATGTGCCTCAGCATGCGTGTCTTTTCAGTGAGGCTCTTCTTTATGCTATGTCCAACCTGAAACAGTAAAATGACAACTACATTTCTGACTCCTGGATCTTTTCTGAACCGCTGTTACTCTCTTCTTGTTATGCTTTTGATGTTTCCAGATGTAAGTTATTTTACTGGAGAGAATAAGGCTGCCTGCATATAGGAGACATTTTATTCTCTGGTCTACAGTGAGCCCAAGTGATCCGCATGACAACTCATTGATATAAATGACAAATAATGTGGGGCTCAGACTGCATCCTAACCTTACGCCTCAGATTTTTTTTAATGAGTTTATTACTATTTTAACGCAATCACAATATCTTGTTTGTTTTCTGACAATTTCTTTTGTGTGAGGTTTTGGAAAATATATTATCTGTATGGTGTGTCATTTTCTCCAGCTCTTATGTCATAAAGCTTTTTTGTTATCCGTTTAAGATGTTAATCTACGGCTCAGTGTGCTTTGCTGTTTCCTACAGTGGATCCATGATTATACTAAGTGGTTTTGTGTTTACACAGGTGCTTGTGAATGAAACGAGGCCTGTATACAGTGAATGCCATGTTTTTATTTGTTGGACATATTCATATTCCGAGCCTTTATATTTAACTAATTGACCACACAAATGCAAAATAACCAGTTCATTGTATTAGCCGTAATATAACTTATGGGTTGTAATTTTGTATTATTTCCGACTGCAGGCATTAGTGGCTTTGCTGCAGTTCTCTTGCTGCGATGACACACTTGACACTAATTGGTACATATAGAGAGCCACAGCAACTCGCATGTCCATGGCCCCTACTTGTAATTACCATTAGGAGGCTGACGTTAATGTTTTTTTGCGGGCTTTTTTCCCCCCCCGCCGGTAAGTACTATTTATGGTAAATCCAACATGATGTTGATGTAGCGTGAGGTACAGTTCACAGGACGCTGTACCAGAGGAAACAGAGAATAAACACATGATATGCATTATTATTATAGAATTATGAAATACAGTTTGCACTGATAGCTTTATTTTCTACAGTCGATTTGTTGAAAAATAAAAGATGGATTTATTCAGGTAGTATTGTAGATGTAGTGACTTTTTGTCCCCCAAATGTCTTAATTAATTAATATTAATAGCATGCCCACTTGGCAGTAGTGTTAACGGTGTTCTGTGGTTATCTATTGCAAACCTCACTCCAGCCCACTCCCGTTCTTCATCCCTTTTCCCCCCTCGGAGGTCAGTTCCTCAACCCATCCGCCTACCCAGGGTTCTCCTTCACACACATACAAAGGATATGAACAAAACATATAAATATATTTAAATACAATTCAGATTACATTAACATTAGATAAAGTAAGAACAAATAAATAAAGGCTTGATTTGTCCATCGAGCCGTTTGGAGAGCGAGAGTGGGCCAATTGATTGGCTCCCATGTCTGGGCTGCCTGCAGTGATGTCAGGGTGCGTGCCAGTCTGGAGCGTGGCTGAATGGAATCGTACCCGTTCAAAGCAGTCCGATTGAAGTGCTGCCTCGTAACATGAGTCGTAACATGAGTACATTCAGCATCGGGCATCAAAAGTGAACTGCAATCAATGTCTCCCGGCCTGTAAGCCCAGCACAGCCCTGAGGACCCGCCCCCACAGCTGCACAGATCGCTATCTCTTGTTTATTCAAAGTTTATTAATAATGAACTTTGACACTACACGTCCTGGGTCCCCAGCAGTACATCCACATGAAGTGTGAAGTAGATGGGATGAATGTTCCTGGAGACAGATTCCTTGCTTTATAGTGAGATAGCCAGGGTATGTCGTGAAAAGATGAGCCTGCATTCTTACTAAGCGTTTTAAATATCAAGGTAGTTTTATGGTTACGTCTTACAATTTACAACTATCCAAATACAGAATCTGCCTTTTGTGTTTTGAGAAATTACTGTGAGAGTGATCTATAGAAGAGGAATGTGCTGGAGCAACAACTCTTGAGGATTGTGTTTTCCTGTCTTCAGAGGTCCAACTGATTATTTCGTAAATAAAGAAGTGTAGACGTGTGTGTTGAGGTGAGTGGCCTGCGTGTCCCTGTTTTGTGCCGTTTTCAATTTAGTTCTGTGCGTCTCATGTGTTCAGTGTTATTCATCATCATTATTACCACATGGGATTGAAGGTTAAGATTAATTTGTGTTCCCTCACATCAACTGTGTATCCCGCTCTCTCTCTCTCTCTCTCTCTCTCTCTCTCTCTCTCTCTCTCTATTTCCATCTCTCTGTATCTGCCTCTTTTTTTTTTTTTTTACTGACTGACAAATTCAGTAGTAGCAGCCAAGCGTACCGAAAAGGAACATTATTTATGCTAATCTAATAATTAGCTTTAGAAAGTTGATGATTACACTCTGGGGTAAAGGAAATCACTGGCCCTGCTTCCTCACCTGAAGCAATCTGCCCTCAATTAAAGACTTTTAATAAGTGACCTCACACCTCTCTGTATCCTGGCAGGGGCCCGCTGAGGGACAGTCGGCCCACAGGCCAAACCCTCCCCAAAATATGAATTATTAAAGAACACTCCACAACTCGAGATGACTGCAAATATAAATGACTGAATGATTTAAAACCGTATCATTATGTACCCCATTCCTAACAGTCAGTTATCACAGCGTAGGGAAGTTGCTATCAGCAGCAAGTGACAACTTTGTTCGGCTTATTTTCTGGAACAGGTGTAGCATTAAGGTGACCAGGGAACAGCTGGCTAGTTAGCTAGCGTTCTAATTCCGCCATGCGTTAAGTGCAGAAAATGAGCAGCGGGCTGGCGGTCCCTCTGCCTTACTCCCCTTCGGACAAGTCGACCATCCGTCTCAAGGGCTGCTTCCTCCGCTCTCTTCCCGGCAAGCTGTGACAACACCTCTCTAGCCGCAGTGACATGTGTTGTCACCATAACAACAGACACCTGGCAACATACTCACAGCAGCTTCTGTGGTAGGTACTGCTACAGTAGGCGTCTCCAGGACCACATATTTGGCCATGATGACTCAGACAGACTCACAGGGTGAAAACAACACCAGCCGCACAGGTTGCATTCTTTTTTTTCCAAGCATAATTTGCTCTCTGCTGTCTGCATTTTATAAGTGTAGAAGTTGGACAGCGTAAAAAAGATAATATATATATATATATATATATATACAGTACGTGTATATATATATATGGTATTTCATATATCTGGACCCTGTGTAGCGTGTAGCCATGCAGATAGTTTCTGTTTGATGCACAGATGGTTTGAGGTATCCATTGTTTAGATTAGAAGGGAGATGAATGAATGAAACTCCATTTAAAAAAAAGATTGAAAAGGGAACAATGAAAAATCCAAGAGAGAAGTCATAGAATTTGATTCGTCTTTGATATATGAAAACATCCAACCCGCATATACCCAATGCTGCTCTTTCCTGTCCTTACTGTTCGCCTTTTGTATAAATACATTTTGTCATTCATTCAGATGTACTCAAGCTTTGAATGTGACAAGGATTTCGCTCCACTGTGATTCCTGTTTGCAAACTGTCAAGAGTGATGTCACATTTATGTTCGTTCAGGAATGTCAGTGGCAATTCTGAAACGAGTGAGGTACACATTTTTAATTTCACCTCATTGTTCTTATAAAGGCGAGTACATAATCAGAAAAAAGGTAATGTCAGTCACTTCAGTTTAAACATCAGTGAAGTTTGGCCTAATGAGAGTTGTGTCAGTGTGGCCAAAACAGAGAAATAAAACTAATTTTCCAACCTCGGTGCCGTCAGTGTAAGCTCGTCTATTTGGCCCCGAGGCGCTCCCCTTACTGGTTTACCACAAGGAGAGTGAGCAAATAATACTCTCATCAAACAAACTCCACTTCTACTTCTGCAAATGAGTCCAATGCATCTGTGACCGTGCCTCAGAGGCAGACAACAGATATAAAGTGTAGCTTGTTCCAAAAGTAATGTATGGTAACAACGCAGGGAAGCAAATTTTAGCAAGCTGTTAACTTTCATGCACAATTTAGTTCCTGTAAATTGAAATTTATGATTGCAAAATTTCATAATGGGAGTACTTTGGCTGATTTGCCCGGCGCCTTGTCAGAGGCGCACCTGTTGTACGGCTGAGATATAAGAGCGGCAGGGTGATGGAGCATACGCCAGGCAAATCCATAATTATAACTCAAATCCATGCAGTTGCATTTTTTCCTGCTGGGACTGACTCTCACTGTTGATTAAATGCAGGTTTAATCACTGTTGAGGCCCTGTGTTGGCAGTACCCGGCCTCGCCTCCTACAACAGGGAATAAGCCTCTGGCTGATTGGAACATTCACATGCTGATAACACCATCTATACATTACACACCTGCGGTAGCAAAATGTCTTACTGGTGATTTTGCGTGGTGTTGACACAGCTGGAAGGAGGCGATATCTCACTGTGAGGGTCAGATGCAGGATGTCAAACAAAACAAGTTAGTAGCACATTTCTGAGAAGAGATAAAAAAATTAAATTCTCTCTTGTTTTCTTCTTCAGGGGAGGAGAATTCACTGGGCTGGTTATGTGGACAGGACGAAGGGAAGACCATGTCCCCGTTTTCGTGTCCGCTGCTGGCCTGTCACATGCCTGTCTTTGCTACTAAGTCACCGGAGAGAAAGGTAAATCCGCCGGGAAAGTTCCTTTCCGAATGAGAACAGGTTTACCATGTGCTCAGAAGCTCCAAGAGATCGAAATCACATGAACTCTCAGACAGTTAGTACTTTTTTAAAAGGAGGACATTTGCATATCATAGTCTTTCTCGTGTTTGCACACATCACATGAACACATCAACAAAAAAAACAAAAAGTAGTGTCAATGCAGCTCAGCTATAGTCCAGACAGTAAACACTGGATTATATATATATATATATATATATATATATATATATATATATATATGATGCACAAGTTATTTTAAATTCAGCAGAGAATCCACTGATATATAAAACAAAAAGGTATAAATTGTTTGTTTGTAAATAACTTGGCAAATGAAATACCTGACAAAGAAAGGTACTTTATCACATAATGCAAAAATCCTAAATGTAAATGTGTCTAAGCAAGAAGCAACCCTGCACATTCATTTGTAAGTAAAGGGGAAGCTACCTCGGGGTGAATGGTATCGCAACCTTTGTAGGTATATTGTCATACTGTCCAACCCTTTCTGGTCATATAGTCAAAAAATAAATTAAATTAAAAAAAATAAAGTATTTTAATGCAAACAAATAAGCAAAAATAAATTATATACAAATATTAACTTAAAAACAGACTCTATGATGAGTGATGACGTGGTAAAGCACTTAGCATAATATAATGGAAAGGAATTCTACTTTTTCACAGTCTGGCTGTTATCAGTTTATTTTAATTGGATGCACACAATAAAACGCAGAAACTATTATTAATAATTAATAATGAAGTACGTAAGAAAACACGATGGAATAGATGCCTTGGATCATGGATCGCCTTACTGTCGTTGCTGTGTTTAAAGTTCAGCATCGCTGCATCATTCTGAGTAGAGCTCAGCAATCCTACTCAAGCGGCAAAGTGCTTCCTTTTGGCTCACTCCGTTAAAACAGTTTGACTTTCACCGATGCTAAGTTCTCCTCTCAAGCGGCCATTAGTCCATGGCGGCCGCGGGTGGGATCTTCATTTTAATAAAGATTTTGTTGCAAGAGATCATAGTGCCGTTTAACACATCCCATTGAAAGCAATCAAAGCCCACTTGTCTTGCCCTAACAGCTAAAAATACATTGTCTCAGCGATGATCTCACTCAAAAACACCTCGACCGTTGGAATTACAAGGTGACACCAGAGCATCCCTTAAGATGCTGGCTGAAGCATTCCGATCAATACAAGCTGTTAAGACCTAGAAGCCTCCAATAGATCATACGGTCAGCACAGGTGAGAGATAGACTTAAAGGGGTTTAGAAGTCAGTGGGAATGGTATAAAATCAATTTGCAAGTGCTGAAAGATGATATTTCCGGCCACATTTCCTTGCGCTATAATGTGGTTATGGGTCTCACTGAGCAAGGTGGGTGGTGGGGGGGAGCCAAATTACCATGGCCACTGGGGGGAGGATGTTATAAAGTGATCATGCAATTATCTTAATGGCTGCGGGACACCCAAGCATAAATCAATGTTCCACCATTAGATTAAGACCCGCACGCCAACCCGAAGTCTGCTGGCCAAGCGGACGAGATGGGAAGGTGAGGTGAAACGGCAGCTGGAAGTGCGGAAAGTGTAGCTTCGACACGGTAGGGTGGGGGGTAGGGTTTCCCAAAAGATCTCGCCGGCGTTCCGCAGTGCTCTGCCAAATTGTGTTACACCTGGCTGGAAGCGGCGCCAAGTCAATTAATGTGTTTTGAGCCGGAGGGACCCTGCAGTCTCTTAAGGATCCGCTCATACTCTCCTCTCCTCGCGCAAACAAATCAAGCACCCGAGCACGCCGGTGCAGGGCACGGCAGCCCCGCGTCCGTCCCGCAATGTGGTTTGCCGTGAAACAGTGTCACGCGGTGGTATCTTCTGACGGCTGTCAAACTTGAGCATGTATGTTGTTTTCACATCAGTCGGTTGCTGTAAAGACCTGCGCTGGTCGCTCATGTTATTAAGGCTAAAGCTAGATGAAAGGGAAACATTCATGCTTGCATTACTGTGTCAGCAAGTATGTGCTCATTTAAGTTTTGCAACGCATGTGCTCGAACTGCATGTTTATGTGTGGCTGTGGGCTGTGCACCTCCGTGAATGGGTTTGTGATAGGAAGGGGGGGGGGGGGCTGGGTATCAGAAAGCTGAAGAGGTAAGCAGTAGTATTTCTTTTCCTTTTTTTGGGACTAAAGAGTAGGTAGCATTAAATGGAGTGACTTTAAGTCCTTCATGCAGAGCAGACTGTGATTAGGGGCTTAACTCAGCAGCACACCCCCCCCCCCCCCCCCTTCTCTCCCTCTCTGTGTCTCCATCTTTGCCTCAGCCACTGCCTCTGGGACACACACGCCTCTCTGTGCCAAAGCTCTGCAGCATCTCTTTCTCCAGCTCTTGCAGCTTCTCTTGGCACTCTGAGTTACAGTGAGTAGAAAGGATGAAGAACAGGAGGCGAAGGAAAAAAAAAGAAAAAAGAAAGAAATCCGAGATTAAAAGAGATGTGGCCGACGGGGCCGAAGCCATTTCCGACAGACAATAAAGTTCCAAAGCAGCGTAGCATGAACAACGCGCACAGGTCACCTAAGGGATGTCAACCTACTGCTGGCCGTGTGCAGCTCTGCGCGTGCCGGTCCACTCGGTGGGAGCTGGAGTGGGCTACTGGGTGAACTCGTTAGGCACCGCAGATAAACCTTATCACAAGTCCGCTGAGTGAGAACAGCGGGGGCAGACGGCCTCCACTCAATTTATCTCTTTCATTTTCTCCTTGTCTTTCTCTTCCCCTCTTGCTCTTGCTCTCTCTCTCTCTCTCTATCTCTCACACACACACACACACACACACACGAACACACACAGAACCAGACGCTATCTTTGATAATAGACAAACCACATTCTGATGGTCCCTGTTGTTTCAGCAGTCTATGCGCGCTCCGTTTCGTTGCCCTCTCTGCCATTTTGAGAGATGAAACGGAGCAGCCCAAAGGGAGAGTGTGATGTACTTGGGTTAAGACATTATTAGGAGACGCTGCAGCAGAAAATGTAACGGCTGAACCAGGAGAGTCAGCTGTTAAATGGAAAAATTATAAGCATTTTCTTGCATGAGTAGCATATCGGTGCAGGATATTGATTTTAACAGGACTGATGCCTGTAATTGTTACAGATGGATAGATCAGAATTTGACGAAATCTTTGACACAAATGTTGTACAGAAATGTGAAATCACATTCAGACATTCCTGACATTTGCAGTCGTTTTCCTAAGTGTGCTGATATGATGCTAACATACATCACTGGGCCAAAACAGCCCAGTGCTGAAACAGTAGGTCAGGCTTATCTTCATCTTCTCTTCATCTTTATCTGAGTGGGTAGTTTTCAATAAAACATGCAATGTAAAGATGTCACCTTGAGCTCTAGTAATCATTAACATTCAGCATAATAGTTTGCAGACCTTCCTACTCACTGTCCCAGAAGTAGCAGCCGCATCTCGGAATATTCACTTTCTTGCACTACCAGCGTTAACAGAGGCGTGTTGTTTGCAGGGATTGTAGTTATATTTCTTCCTTTCTTTACGCTGTATCTAGAACTTAACTCAGCCGTGTCCCTCACTGCCCCTGTTTGACTGTATGAACCAGCTGTTTCTTTCAGTTCTGTTCTGCAGGCTGTGTCAGTGTGAAGACCTATAACACATGCATTCATGAAACCAAATCATCAGACGGCTCAGCCAGCTGTATAACAAGTGGCATTGGGTGGCGTCACTGAATGGAACTGAATGGCTTAAATGATGTGCCTGTCTCTATCTCGGACACATATTTTCTTGCGCACTGTATTTCATTATAAGCACTCATTCAACAGAGCTTTGAACAAGATCAATGCCCGGTTTCCTGTCCTGATCTAAACATTCTCAACGAGCCACGTGCATATACTGTATGTGCAGCACTTCATGGCGAGGGGACAGGCATCCCTCGGCCGCATAATGGTCTCCTCCAGCAGGAAAGCACCTCTCCCTCTGCAACTCTAAAAGGATCCTAAAGATCCAACGCTACAAAGACTTTCAAAATAGTAAACGGGCATGTTTCCAAACTCCGTTTATGAGGCATTAGGCTAGAACAGGTCTGAGGAGGGCTGCTGTGCCAGAGCTCTTCTAATACCTTGGGGGATTTCATCATATATGCTTTGAAGTGCGTAATGACAAACTGGGAAAGGGTTCGGGCTGCATCGGGTTAGCTTCCTTTCTCTTTCTGAGAGGATTAGCTTCTGTGTCTCAGCTCAGCAAACCGCTAAAAGCTCGGTCACATCTCACTAGTTATACACTCCACTAGTTTATATAGATCACACAGATCACCACTGTATTTTTGTGATTCAGTCTTCAAAACCCATCCAACAAGTTATTGGTCATCATGTCTGTCTTTGTCATCTGGTGAAGTCACAGTGTACCGGGGTCAATGGTACCTGCGCTTATTGACTTGGACTAGCCGGTGCTTTTCGGGGCATGTGGTGCATGTCCCTCTCGCTCGCTGTGTCATCCATCTTCACCCTCGCCGATGGAGTGACAAGACAAGCAGCGCTGTGCATACAGCTGGCCACATGAAAGCAACTGTAAGTACAGGAAATTAGCTTGTTGAGTGGCGAAGTACACTGTGTGCGTCGCATTGTCTGGTGAATGACTCGATGGCTGTACAGTCAAGATGAAGGAAACAACTGAGTGTGAAGGCTGTGCATCTGTGTGTGAGTGTGTGTGTGTGTGTGTATGCACTGTAGCACACAGCATAACAGATACTATGTTATGAAATATAGATTAAAAAAAGAGCACAGTGTGAAGAGGTGGCCTTTCCCTGCTGCAACGCCTGTCTGGTGATTTATTTCCTCTCCCCCTTCCAGCCTGTTTTTTAAAATTCTAATTTCTTTAAGGTAAAGTCATCGCATTGACACCTGCTGCAATGCTTCTCCCTCTTGTTTGTCTTGAAGGTCGTTCACTGCCTTTACAGAGAGGCAGATATCAGCCACCTCTTCTCTGATTTGCAGAGAATGGATGCCACAGCATGGATTTAAAAGCTCCTTCTAACCACGCAGCTCCGTTTCTAACACCACAGCAATATCCATCTTGCAAAACAGAAAAACACAAAACAGCGGGATGCACCTGTGCTCGAGCAACTTGTTCTATTTCAGACCTGAGCCTCATCTAGATCGGTTCTCTTTCTCCTTATGTATGACTTGTTCGGAATGTAGGCGAACGTACAGTTCTCAGGCTTTTCTGTGATTATCAGGGTCGAATGAATCATGATGATGACCAACAACGCTGACTGGGCCACGCTTTTATTTCCCTATTTAGCCGTTTTTGGCTTCATGATCACTTTCACAAGTCATCTTGCCAGTATGCCGTCAGTGGGTACCCATCAGCTGCTTAATGTGTTCTCTACCTGCACAGGATGTGAGTTTCTGCATGATGTTTGATTTCCATTTCATAGTGAGATTACATTTTAATGTAAAAGACCTAATATCAGGCATTAAGCTGATGTTTTCAGGACATGTGGCAGAGCCTAATGTGGCAGCTACTACCAAAATCAACAGGTGCGCTCTGCAATATTAAATTCATAGATACTAACATGCTTCTTTCTCTCTGTAAAACTGCTCCGATGGCTTCCTGCAAGGTTCACTCTGCGGAGATGCTAAGGAATTCAGTGTAACACATCTCGCGATCGATTTTTATTTGATGAAGTGTGTTTGTTGAAATGCACTGAGACCTGCACTTAACTCAAATCGTGCTGTACATTTTTTGGAGCCACTCTCTGTAAACGTGTACCACAGTTCTCTCCACACAAAAAAAAAAAAAAACAGACCGCTGCTGCTCATTGAAAGGGGGAAGCCAAGCTGTCAGCATGCAGAATATTTAAATGCCAGACCAAGTGTCAAATCTACTTTCTCTGCGTGACGCCGGATCACGTTGCTGATGCGGGCCCTGGCCCTCCTGGTCAGCTTGGCTCGGCTCAGTTGAAACCCACCTCCAGACACACCAGACTTGTCACTGTCACAAATACAGGGGAAAGTGACAGCCCACAAGCTCTGACTGCTTAACACTCCCGATCAAAGAGCACCTCTCGCTGAGGTCAGGGCAGAAGTCAAACTTTGGCATTTGCAGAGAGAACAACTCAGAGAGAGTTGTGACAGTTTGCGACCTCTTAACTAATGTCCCCGGGAGTGTACAGAGGGCAGGCTTTCTGCTTTGCAGATCTGGATCTCTCCACTCTGCCCAGACTAGGCAGCATCAAAAGTCAACTTTATTAAACTCAAGTAATGGTTATATGGTACTTTTAAGCCAAAAAGCTTGAAACTGCTGGCTCTGCTGCCTCCGTTTGCGATAAGTCCCATGTCAGCAGCAAACAGCGACGCAAAAGCCACAGAGGCAGAAATGTAGTGGTGGTGGGCGGGCAGTGGGCACCCCTGGTGTAAATCTTGACTGACGTGCTGTTATTATTGAATGGAGGTGGCTAAATGGAGGTGTGCCTTTCATAATTTTCATGAGCGCTTGTAAAATAAATGTAAAGAAAAGAGAATTCACGTAAAAATACAAAGTATTCCGAGTTTATTCGATTAATTATTAGGTTCAATTTGACCAGATCTGTTCTCTAATAGTGTAAGAAACAGAGTTTCTAGTGTTCCAAAAGAAGTTTACGATGATGTAACCAATAACATGAGAGCATGTATGAGTTGTATTATGAATGGATGTCAACAGCACAGCCTTCCTCCTTCCAACACGTATCGGACAGGACAGCGAGACCCGTTGTGCTCGGCAGCAACACTACCGCTGTGTGTGTGTGTGTGTATTGAAATGAATACGAGGCGCGTTGAAACAAATCCCAGAGAGACTGTGTTAGCATCAGCATGCTAATGTAGTCTTGTCATCATTGCATCCCGTGTACCCGAGCTCTCAATTCATTTACTAAACAGCTGGAACAGGGACGGTGAAAAGGATTTGGGATTTTTAATTTGCAAACGTAATGACAGGATTAAGGTGGGGTTTTATTTTAACTGCTCAGTCTGATTTGCACAGTTAAGGTGCACTAAAGAGAGTTGATTTACTGCATGTTAGTTCAGTCGCCTTGCTCTAATTTACATGGCAACTGCATTGTAGTTGCCACTTGCTCTCGCACCGCAAGTCTGGCTTCCATGCTATGCATTTCCTTTCCCCTTCATGACTCTCCTCGCCAACAGAGGGCAGTGCGGTGTCTGTATAGACGTGGAATGGAGAGAGACACACCCACCGCTTGACATTGAGGTTATTTGCAAAGGGCCTGATCTGTTGCTGTGACAGTTAACGTACTAATTACAGGGAATCAAAGACACTCTAGCAATGCCTCAGAGTAGAGCCCTCCTTCTCTGGCCCAGAGTTTCTGCTCACTCTGTACTTGTCAAGATAGCATGCAGGAACAAATTATGTACCCAGAAGGGAAATCCTGCAGATCTGCTGAATGTGCTAATTCGGTCACATTCTTCCTCTTTACGTCAATGCGGAGAGGCAAAAACTGCATCAATTCCAAAGGAAAAAGGGGAGAAGGCTCTCTCTCCTCTTTGATTTTCTATTGTGGCAAACAAATCCTGTCTGCTGCAGTGATATGCCCTCTCCTTATTCTCTGCTCTGCTAATTAGTCTTCCTGCTGCTTGCTTTCAAGACGTGCACAACTACCACTCTGGATGCTGCTTCATTTGTTGTGTTGGCCAGTGTTAAGAGCTTTAATGACAGGTTGTCTGTACCCTCTGCTCTCTTTGAAAGTAGGTGCAAATAGGGACTTTCATGTGATTTAGAAAGTGTTTACGTGTAGAAAGTTTTAACAAATGAGTTGACCTCATCTTTGATTCTTTCATGAAATGGTTAATGCTTGTAATATCATGGCTAGAACAGATATAAACTGCTTTATAATATCACAATACGGGCTTGAAACAATGGGCCTGAAGTGCGGTGGTTGAACAATCAGATTCCTGTTTTGAGAAAGACTTGTGATTTGTGTTCGTCTCATGTCGTGCCAAACAGGCCACCACAGAATTAGGATCCAAGCATTGTAAGGGGGCAGATTGAAATTCGGGAGGTGCTCCTTCATGTGCAGAGCTTCCTTGGCAAAAGTAGCTGCAACCGCCACATGGCAAGGACTGAGCTGGTGCCACAGCTCCCTTTGTTCTGCGTTTCCTGCCATCTGATAAAGGATTATAGAAAGCCTCGTCCACTCCTGTGCCCGGGGCTTCATCTAGCAGCCCCTGTGTTGACAAACAGTTGTGTCAGTTTCTGTCTTTGAGGTAGGTACAGATCGCTCATCCAGAGCTTGTCTGAGCCCCGTGCGGATGTCTCCCGTCTCTGTCAGAGGGGAAGTGAAGATGGAGGAAGTGATTGACTACGCACAGAAGTTTTGGCCCGTAGTCCTCTTTTGAACCCATTAATGCAGGGGCTGCACACGGCTTTCATCCAGAGTTGTTACTGCCTTGGCCGCAGGAGTCAGCATGAGTGGGTGTATGGATCTTTATGTGTGTGTGTGTGTGTGGGAAGAAGGGGGGCATAGCGACACAGCGAATTTGCATCACATTTGTTGGGCGTGTTGCAATCGCTCAGCTAGGAGCGGCGAAGGACACGCAGGAAGAAAATCTCAGTCGAGACATGAATATGAGTTTGTGATGTCCTACCAATGTCAGGCAGTGGCTCTGAGCAGTGATATGCAAAACCGCTCTCCAACTTCATTCCACTTATTGCTGATATGATCTGTGGCATAGCCAGGGGAGACAGGGAATCGTTACTGTACAGACAGTGGTTATTAAATTGAGGCAAATGTCCTGAGCCGGTTTTAATAATAAGCTGATAGGCAGATGGTTTTGCCTCGAGTGCCAACCTCCTCTAAAGCAGCTAATACGTGCCCATCAAGAGTTAAACATCAGACTGTCTACTCAGCCCTCTCGTGCAGATGGTTTAATCTTATTGTGTTCAAATGACTTTGAATTTTCCGAACGTAACACAGGCCTGCGAGCACAGCAGGTGGTTGGCCCTTTGATCTTCGCTCGTAGATGCAGGTGGAATTTTAAATCGCAGGGCGACATCGAGCTCACGAAATCATAACATGAGAAGCAAGTTCCAACTTTGATCCCGTTGTCCTTTTGTATTAGCTTCATTATGAGAGCACGATGTATTGGAGAACAGATAATGAGCAAACAGTGTTTTGCTGTCCCCGTATGGTTGTGTCATGAGAGTGTGTTCACAAACAACATGTGTGTGTGTGTGTGTGTGTGTGTGTATAAGAGCTTATGTGGCATACATACTGTACAATGTATATATACTCAGCTGGCAGCTGTATGATCATTTTGGAGGGGGCAGTTTGTGGTACTATTGTACTGTACTGAATTATACAGAGACGTGTTTTTGATGTTCAGCCTTCCCTCACTGATATATGATAGTAACACTTTTCAGTGTAACACTCCCAAATGACCAAACAGCTGAATCAATGACTCTTATAAACGCAGGACTTATTGCAGGACGATTGGATTGCATTAGCCAGCTGTATCTAATAGACTGGCAACTGAGTGTATATATCTTGATGATGTGCCATGTGATCTATTTTTCTTTTTACTTTTCAGCAAAAAAGGCAGTTGTTACAATTTTGAAAGACCAATATTGGTTAAAACTATAGCTAGTTACCTCAAAATGTATGTATCTGTCAGATAAACAGACACAGGAACAGCTTCTCTCCACTGGCCGTCACTCTGATGAACAATTAATCAGTCAAACTGCACTACCTCCATTCTGCACGATCACCTTAATTCCATAGACACTGTTGTTGTATAGGGTTGTGTCCATATATATATATATATATATATATATTTATATTGTACATAGTCATTAAATGTTTATGCTTACATCTGTTCTACTTTTTCTTTTTTGTTGTCCCTGTTTATTTATTTACATTTTTTTTCCTGTTTATTTGAAAATTCTGTGTATGTATGTGGAGAGCAATGTAAAACCGGAGTCAAATTCCTTGTACGCGTACACGTACATGGCCATTAAAGCTGATTCGGATTCTGATAAACCCTGATGAAAATACAGGTAAATAATCTGTCCCTATTTGCTCCCAAATGTGCACCATTCATTTGACTGCCCTTATTTCCAAAGTGTAAAATGCATTCATTGTATTTTGCCCCCAAATATTCCCACAGTCGAACAAAAACATTTGTTGACAGGGAACATGTTCAGTACTTTTTCGCTAAAAGCCCACAACTGAATCTTTAGTCTTTGACGGTTATCAGAAATGACCTTTATGCAACACTACACCTGCCAGTGAAATATAAGGATGATGCAATTGTCCGAAATCCTAATTTATGACTTATTACAGAGAAGCGGCTCCCAACCTTTTCCATTGGATGGAGTGATATCAGACGATACCACAGTCATGTAAATGTACCTTCTACTTTTAGAGATACATTTAGCCATCTGCTGTCAGGAAACATTGTATTGTTCAATTGAAGAAGGAAAACAAACAAGTAGGAGTGAAACATAGTGTAGTCTGAAATTAAGGTCAAACTTTTTTTTGTCAGAATCGGGTGTACTGACCGTGTGACCCTGGCAATTTGACTTCGAAAATTGTTGTATGTTTTCACCCCAGGCATACAGAATTCCGTGTCTCTCCGGTCATCCTCGGTGAACAGTCGTTTTTGTTCTTCCAGAACTCACCATCTGTTTTTGTTTCTCCGCAGATCTTTTGTTTGTTTTTCCAGTTGTACAGATTTTTCTTGACAACATATTCACATTCTTTATTCTTTGTTTTTTAAACTGTATAAAAGTCAGTTTTACTGTTGTTTTTCTTTGCTCACCTTCTCAGTTAGAATTTCTAGCACAAGAAAAGAATCTGTAAGAAATCAAAGAAGGAAAGTTGGAGGGGTGTTTCTTTCTTCTCTGCCTAAGAGTATCATCCAAATGCACGTTATGGATATAGAGTATTAGCAGTTTGTCAGAGTCATTAATCAGCAGAACACGTTTTAGCTCATGATAGATGTTGAGCATCCGCAGCAGACATGCTGTTAGAGAAGCACAACTTATGTTGACAGAAAAGGTCAAAATAGACAAAATATGGTCAGAAAACTCAGCATCATTTTATATTTCATGAAGAAATCAATGAGGAGACGCCGCTCTCCATCAGAGCTTTCATTTTTGATAACCCGAGCAGCAACTTTGCAGAGTCTCTCATGTTAGGAGCTTGTTTAGTGTGCATTACCTGTAGCAGTGCTCTGGATGTAAGTCATTTCAGGATGACTGGCCGTCCTGCCCGTAGCCTTAGGCAGTGGGGTTGCAGTGGGGAGGGAGCGCCAGCACCAGTCAATTACCAGTTAATAAACAGTGGACGTTTTCTATTAGTGCTTGTTAGTGCATGTAAAAGATTGTTGGTATGTGGAACTGGGGGAAGGCACTGTGACTATGGAATCAGAAAAAAAAAAAAAATGCAGCAGTACTTCCTTTCCCTGGGTCCAATATATGTACAGCACCCACTTCTCCGCACGCATGCCGTTTATACAGAGATGATATTTTTTATTTGATTTTCAGCAGTGCAATATATAATATTTGCAAACTCATTTTTTTTTTCTCAACAGTGCAGAAATGTGGGCTCAGGAGTTTTGCTTAATGCAGTATCTCATAAGTGACTGTAGAGAACTCTTTCCAATAAAGAGAATGCATTGCATAAGCATGGCGGAGGCCAGACAATGCAATGCTGGCCGCAGTGTGTCTTGTCATTGATAACATGATGGTGCCCCGGGAGGATATGATGCACGGACCCTCTTCGGATAGCGGTTGTCACGAATCGGATGTGTGGTAAATCCCCCACATGTTCGAGAGCAGATTTCACAGTGCTTGCAGAGAAATGTTGCTGTAAGGAAAATCAGTGCACCTGGGTAGCCTTGGGAAGTAAAACAACATTAATTGGATTTGGGGAAGTCACCCTTAGCAAGGGGACACCGCTCAGACAGTCTGACAGCCTAAAGCATGAATCATTAAAACCCTTCCCTGTCATATTAGACCACTACCAATAACCACCTCTTCTTACATTTGTCGACGTACAGAGCCATGAGCTGTGGGTGCGTAACTTGGCAGAAAATGTTCCCAGTACATCCATTCTGTCCTGCAGGAATTGGTGTAATTTCGCACATTTTACATTTATCTTCCAGGAAAGCAAATGGATGCTCCTCTGCTAACCATTGCCACCTGGAACCAGCATATGGGCTGGCGCCCTCTTGGGGTAATGGGTGGGGCGGATTCTCTGTCGAACCATTGGGTCATTGGTAACCGGCAGCTGGGAGGCCGCCCTCTCATCACATCAACAAATCTCGCTTTAATTAGCTCACCTGCCCATTTCCTCCCTTTTCCTACCCACGCTCCCCAAAGTCCTCCATCATACCTTCATCAGCCGGCTTACAGGCTCACCTTCCTCTCTCATCCTGCCTCCGCACCTGGGAATAGCCTCAGCTTCCCACTACAGACACACACACACACACACGCACACACACACACACACACACACACACAGTGAGTGCTAGAACGAGGACTGGCGATTGACTTTGAGAAAGCTTGGATCTCATTGATTTTGAAATGGCGTCTCAGTGATACCGTATTAGCATTTGTATCGCCAGCGAGATGGTCTTTGCCGAAGACAACATTTCCTTTTGTGCTCCTTCGAAATGATTTCCACAATCACAGGTGCAAATGATCCACACAGGCTTCTTAGGCTGGCTGTTAAAAGGAGTCCAGTAAGTGGACCAGCGGTTTACTGTATTGATCACAGTCACTGTCTACACTTTAGTAGGAAAACAATCCATCCTCGCCTCGCTAGTCTTGCGCACATCGAGCCATTCTCACATAAAAATGTTGCTTCGTGTGACAGTCGAAATGTTTAATTCTAAATTGATAATATGGACAATATGTTTCATTGTAATTATTGTGGGATTGTGTGGATTTAGAGGAAGAGTGCTGTGTATCTTTCTTTTGAATAATAGGCTGTCATTTGCAAATAGCTCACATGTATTATATTCCAAAATGATATTTCTTCTTGCACCCACATAACATTTTTTAAATGGTAAATATCTCATTAAGGAACAAGGCTCTTCATTTACACATCAATGCACATTCCTGCCTTTGAATACCAGAATATAATGTTGCGGTGGGACTGTTGTGATGGAGAGGATAGATCCCACTGCCAGGCTGACTCTAGAGAGTGCTAACATATAAAGCAATCTAGGTCCAAAAAGATTGGCCTACAATGCTCGCCAGTCTCAGGTGACCGATAAAAATCCAACCACCATCGAACTAGCGGCACCGTCCGTTATAGTGCTGCGGTCCCTCTGGTCCACCGCCACTCCCTCTCTCTCTCTTAACCACAGGGCCTCCATATGGACACTATTATGGCTGCCACTTAATTACCTATCAAAAAAACATTTCACCGCACTTGACGGGGAGCTGGCAGAAGGGGAGAGGGAGAAAAAAACACAGACACAGACAGAAGAAAAAGAGCCGGCATATAAAAAAAGAGAGTGAAAGATGGGAATGAGAAATGGGAAAGTGGGACTGAGAGATTGATAGAGAGGACGAACCATACATCTGCGTAGAGCATATGAATAGATGGAGACAGACAGACAGGGGGGAGGGGGGGTGGAGGAATAGCCTCGCGGTGCAGATGGGGAGAGCAGTGATCTGGCCAGCATCCTCTTTTTGTTTAGTGTTTACAGACACACACAACAAGAGAGAGAAAAGGGGGAGGGTCCTGGCCCAGAGAGGCTATAAATTACCCGTGATTGATGGTTGTCGCCGTGGAGGCTGAGAGTTAAAGACGTGCGGTGCTCATCGCTGACCCTCTCTTCACCCCCCCCCCCTCCCTCCTTCTCAAACTCTCAACACCCCGACAACACAAAATTAGCTGTTCCGTCTGGCCCACCCTTAGCGGTCACACACCAAAATAATAATCATTCCCTACCGGAAGGACCGCCGGTTAGAACAGCAGCTTTCACCACAGGGGGGTTTGATGCACCAGCCACGGGCGCTTTAAATGTCAACCCCCATCACTCCGTTTCAGGGGAACAAATCTGCCATATGTCTAAGGAATATAGATTTATTTTCCCTCTTAATAGGGTATTGGCTCGTTTTATTGATATTAGATAGACTACTGCCTTGGTTCACGAGTTACATCCTCTTGTGAACAAACAGTACGGTTACTCAAAGAAGTACAACTCAAAGTACAACTCAAAGTAACACCAAACAAATGTAATGGTGTAAAAACAAGAGTTGTGTAATGAAAGCTAAAGGCCAAAAGCGTAACGTTTGCCTCCAACAATGACTGAAATATTAAGCATTGTTTTAGTTTTCGTGTTCATCTTGGCATTAGTAGTAGCAGGCGATGTAAGATTGAACATCTGCAGGTTACATTCAAATACGAACATCGGGGGCTAGCGTTTGTTGATATCATTGTTTTTCAAAACAATTCTTAGCATATGAATTATTCACCCACAGCCTATAAGACACAATCTTAACAAGACTCGACGGCTATTTTGAATATTCTGTGAAAATGTATGTAAGAAAGAGTTTTAATAAGATGCAATGCGTCAAGCCAGTGTTTTCATACCCTTACATTCACTACTTCGACATGGGTGGAAAGCCTTAAACACTGATGTAAGATGACAAAGTTCTTGTCGGTGGCAAAGTTGAGGCACTTCATGGTCAGCAACCACCCAGTGAAAAGTGAGCAGTCAGGGCCAGTTTTGTGGTCTCTTAGAAGGTAAACTAAAGTGTTAGTATTGAGCCGTGACACACACTAAATCAATATTCATTTTGTCTCTTGCAGCTTGAAGCTGCCCTCCACAATCCGGTTCATTGTGCATTGTTGGGCTTCTCTGCAGCGAGCACCTCCTTACCTCAAGGCTACTTTTGGGTAAGTACTGTAATGGGTTTCTTATACACACACACACACACACACACACACACACACGCACACAAACAAACACTTAAACACACACACACTTGAATGCCAAATCAGTAAAATAAAAACGTCAAGGCAAAACAATGCATATTTACAGTTGCCAATATTTTGAGCTTTTAACAGAATTGCCATGACCATTTAAACGTCCTTTCCACATTCTGCTCCCATTCATTAAAACACAGAATAAAAAATGTGTCCCAAGGCTAAGAATGGGGCATGCACCATTTTTCTCTGTAAAATGTCGCCAAGAAACTGAATTAATACAGTGCAGTATAAAGGCTAGTGGTAGGTAACTGCTACAGAGTGTTTTATGATGAGTGGGGCAAAGTGTGCCGCCAGACTATCGCATCACAATCCCCGGACTTGTGGGAATTTAGCTGGGTCGAGAAAAAGGGGGAAACTGATGCAGAGACTCTGCTATTAATCTTTAAGTTTCAATTTAGTTCCCTCTTCTTTTTGGGGAATGTGGGCAGTTTATCAGGCACAGATAATCCTCCTTCGACCTAACAGGTGGCTAAATCCACTGCGGGTCCTCCGGGACAGCGGACTAGGGCTCAGTGTCTCAGACTTTTGCTTTTGTGTGGCTATTCTAAAGAGGACCGGATGCTCAGTCAGATGGGTAAAAGAGATATGGCGGAGCCGGCATTTAGGCCACTGTGATATCAGTGTTTGAAGGAGCACAGGCCGCTCTCGAGCATTTACTATAACAGATGACTTAAATGTCCCTGACCTTGTCCTCCCATACCATTTAGAGTCACAAAGCTAGCTTGGCCATAATGCTGTGTGTAGAAAATGCTTCCAGTAAAGCGAAGGGAAGGCTGGTGATCCTGCACAATAAACCATGTGCGGTGGATTCGGCAGCTATCTGTAGAGAGCATATACTTGCAAAGAGCTGAACATTATTAAGTCAAGGCCAGTTCAAGTCTCAACTCTTTTGACACTTCAACTTGTCTTCAGTCTGTCAAGCAAGTCTCAAGTGTAAGGAAGTGTTTCTGAATGCTGATCATTAAAAAAGGTGCAACGTGCTAATATCTGGCCGTAATTTTACTTGAAAACATTCAGAAGATTCATTATTGTGAGTGTGATGAAGTTACAGTTTTGATGTTATTCCAAACACATCATTGTATTTTGCTGCAGAAATATCGAGCAGGGTCCGGCCCGCCCTGTCTTGTAATTCCACCAGTTGATCGAGAGGCGATAGGGCGTCCAGTCTGCCCTCAGTCCAGAGAGCAAAGGAGTAGAAACTACCCCAACAGCTTGTCAATAATACGTCCTAGAGACTTTACCAGGTCAAAACAAATTCAATTTAAATTTCAAGTAGTTTCAATTAAGTTTGCCTCAACATGGATGTGAAACTTAGGGAAGAAAAATGTTAAAGGTTTACTGCGATGAAGCATTGCTCAGTGAACAGAAAATGCACCTCTCCATTTAATTAGAATTGCATATCTGTGCTTGGAGAGAGTCACATTTGGTAAAAAAAACAAACTTTCAATAACTTGAAAATGTTTGCTGGTAGAGACCAAAGGACTGTCTCCTTTGTGGTGAATGCCATCAGGAAGTCTCGAACATGTCAATGAAAATGTTTTCCTACCTTCATACCCTCGTGTACACGTGCTGCGTAGGAACGCTCAGGCTGTTCGTCGCTGATTGGTTCAACACACACCCACGGCGACTTGTGCACCGCTTTATTCATAAAACAAGTTTTCCGAACGTTTTAGGAAGAGGGGAGAACATTTTAAAAAAGACAGTCACAAAAAAAAGTGATCGCTCAAAATGTATTTTGTGGTTATTTCTTGGCGGTTGCATTCTAAAGCACGTACAACTATCAAACACTCAGCAGAGGATTGGTGCACACGGTAAAAAAAACTGCAGCAGGAAACTTTGTCGCAGTGAGACAAACCTACGTTTATTTTTTTTTCACTGAACTGCAGGCTGTGTTTACTGTCTTTTGATCACCATGGAAACGCACACAACAATAGGCTGAAGGAACCTTTGTCGTTCCTTGAAAAGTAGTCCTTGCATTAAAATGATCAGGAGCTTCTTGGTGGAAATGTGGTTTTAGCCATGCCAACAGTACACGGGAGGAAACCCTATACAGCATGTCAGCATATGTGTCTGTTTAATTGAAAGAGAAGCGTCTGTATTCTAAATACGCTGGTATACCATTTTACCTTGATACTGCCTTTTGCTTAGGTTTTTTACTTAAGAGTCCACATTTTCATCATGAATGGAAATTCAATTCTTCAGACTCAGTTGACTTAGCAAGACATTCCTGCTTATTCAGAATTGATCTTTCAATGAGGAAATGTACCTCTTAGAGTACGAATCACATCTGACCTTCAAGCTCAGTGAACGTTGCTCTACAGTACAACATGTAACCACAGCAAAAACAAACTGGTATCCGAGCTACACAATAATAGTGAAGGCTTGCATATCCAGCAAGAATAATTAGTGGCTGAGCGTTCCCGCCCCCAGTTGGTTCTACCTCCCTGGCAGGCTTGTCAAATAAGAGATGACACTAATCATGTTAAAGTGAGATGGGCTATGGGGATTTCTGTGTGCTTTGATCAGAGTAATGACATTGTGTCTAATCAGCCTGATACCCCAGTGTTTCCCTGTTTGCCTTCACCTCCCTTGTCCCACTTTTCAAAACATCGTACTTTTACATTTTTGATAAAGTTTCCATTAAAAGTCGAGATTAAATTAAAAAAATACCCATTTTCACCCTTTTACTTCACATCCTCAGTCATGTTGTGCACCTATTTAAAAGAGATTGGGAGCACTTTGATTGCTTTGTATCGCGCCAAATTCTAAGCCCGCCCACTTTTTAGCGGTCCAATCAAAGATTTGCTCAAATATTCCGTTTCCGTTTAGTATTCATAGCAGGTGTCAGTGATGGGAAGCTTGAAATGCATCAGCAAATCTGGTGCCCCACAATTTTTGGCTTCTCAATGTGGCGAATACAATCGAGCAGAGTGTGCCATCGTGACCATTTTCCCACGCTTCCCCGCTGCAGCCAGAGCAATCTAATTAATGCTGGCAGAGCAGTTGCTGTTTGGGAAGTTTTTGCTTCTCCCAAGCTGAGAGCAGGGATCTGTCCAGGGCACGACTCCAGATATCTATTTTGCTAAATTACTAGTGATGACTTTGTCAGGACACAGTATTTGCACTGGATATCGGGGGGGGGGGGGGGGGATTGAAAAGAGGAGGGGAAAGTGTTCGTTGACAGTGCTGATAGTGGTGTGCGGAGGAGTTTGGGAGGTGAATGTATAAATAGTGGGGGGAGTCTGGATGGGAGGGGGGGGGTTCTTGCCTCTGGCTCTGGTTGCACAGAGTCACTTGAAGCCGTGTTTTTCTTCTTCTGGGCTCCTCGCTGCAAGATAAGTCCTCCCTATCTTTTTTTTCACCCTGTGCAACAGACCGTTATTTGTTCTCTCTCATTCTCCAGAGCCCACAGGATCACTCCTGTCCAGATTCCGCACGCTGATACAAATCAAACAAATGATTGCATGCAAATAAGGGTGAGCGTGGAGGAGAGGAGCTAAAGACTATATTTAGCTCCTGTCACATTCACACGATTTGATTCATACAGGGGATAAATCCTTGGTGCCTAGCAGCTAGCAGTCCTGCTTTTCTTCTCCGAGGAGGACATTGTTTTATCTGGACATCCACCGAGGCGAGTAATGACTGAATGAAGTCATATTGAAAATCCACAGCGACACTTTAATTGTTTGGGAATGGGAGCAATGCCACCTTAATTGGAATTGCATCGGAGATTGGTTGGAGGGCTCCTGCTGTCTTCGTTTTCTCTGCATTGGCTTTGACAGGCTTACACAAAGGCCGATATAAATGCGGTGCACAGGAAATCAAGCCTCTATTGAGGCAGACACTGCCCTGGGAAGCTCGATATGATTGGTGGACCTTTTCTTTATTTTTTTTTTGATGACATGCTTGAGGTTGCTTTCTTGTTTGTTAGGGCGAAACCCAAACAAACAAGTCCCTCTTCAAAAAAGACAGGCATCTACAGGCGTTGAAACTTCCGTCCAAATCAAGCCGCTGAAAGATCCCGGCTTTAACAGCTTTAACAGCTGTGTTTGTGCTTATTTGTTGGTACTGAGAACAGGGTCCTCAACTTCAGTGCGACCTTAGAAATGTTAATGTCAAATGTCAGTTCAATTAGAGGAAAATAATACATTTTTCTTCATTTTTCATCATGAACTGACTCCAGCAATAGATCAGTCACTTGATCTCGTAAAAAAACCCGAAAAAAACCTCATTGATAAACAACTCGGAGCCTTTTCGGACACGTACGAGAACCTCTCTGTTCTCCGCTGATGAAAAGATCGCAGACTTATAAGAATTGTTTGATGTTCCGGAGATGACATTGTGAATCCATTACATAATGTGTTTAAAATTCTAAGTGATATTCAAAAAAAAAAAAAAAAGGTGAGGGAGGGAGGACTACAAACGACTGAAAGGTCTGAAAGGAGAATTGATTTGAACTTTTCTGAAATCTAAATTGCTGACAGGTAGAGGATGTTTAACCAAAGACACATTATCCTCTGGCCTATATAATTTGATTAAGACAGAGATCGTATAGCACGGATGATCTAAGGGAGGCTGGCCCGGTTCTGCTCTCTGCTCTTCCCATCTCTTTTCTTCCCCCTGTTTCAGCAGAATGGTTTATTACCTGTGTCATTATGATTCAGTCCATTGGTACAGCTTAACATGGGGTCCTGACCTTTTCCAACCACGTTTTTTTTTTTGTCTCCCTACAGGTGGCTAGTGGAGAAGGTTCGCATGGGCAGATAGAGATATTTTCCCTCAACAGACCCATGCCAAGGACTGTTAAGAGCCTGCAGGTAGGCTCTGCTGTCCGCTGTCTGGAATACGTGCCAGAGCCTCCTCCGGCTGAGGAAGTGGAGGTTGGAGTTCACAAGGCCCCCTCGGGGATCGGCGCCAACATTTGTGTTGGCTTAGACGACGGGCGGTGAGAGACTGATCACACAAAGCATGCAGACACATGAGAAACAAGCTTTTTTTTGTGGTGAATGAGGTCAAAATATGAAATTAGATTTTATTGGAAAATAAAAATAAAAAAGCACCACTTAGATAAAAGCATAGAACACAATTTGTTCTCAGCATACTCCACATCCTCTGTTGTAAAGCATGTCCTGTGTTATCCTTTGTTACAGTCCACTGATATTTCTAACAGTATAGATTTACTTGTCAATATTTCATCAAAGCAAGAAATCAGAGTTGATAGCACAACACAGCATCAATACTGCTACTGCTGCTCAGATCACAGTTTCATTTTCAGATCCAATAAACCCTGTGATCCCCTCCGTAGTGAACAGAGGGCAGCTTTACTCTCAGGCTTCGTCATAGTTCGTCACTGTGAATAAATTGCTTGTTTCTTTTTTTCAAACAAAGAATATTGTTGGATTTGAGATTCAGCCATTGTATCATTTCTCTAACTTTCCTTTACAGCAGTGTTTAGTCATTTGTATAAGAGCTGAAAGTCAGCAATTTTTTTTATGCCGACTCATCCTCTTTCAATATAAGTGTCTGTCCAGGGAAAAAGAAAAAAGACAGTCAAATAAAAACAAACATACGATTTCATCAATTTAGCGCACTCGGAAGACTGTCATCTCCAATGCTACTTAACATTTTCCTTCTCAGACAGAGGAACCAAAAGCGATGTGCATTCATCATTCTGAAGAAGACAATAAGATGCAGCAAAGTTCAGGTGGCATTTCGAACATGAGAAAGACAGAGTGGCTGCACATACACAATGCGTTGCTCCAAAGTGCGCTGTTAAATCAAGCCGCATGAAAACGAGGCACTCTGTCATTTCAAATGACACCCATTTATCACGTCGGCTCGTGCTGCTTTTTGTTCTTCCAGCGTACTGGTGTACGGCAGTGTGGACACTGCAGCACAATGCCTGTTGACCCTCCGTAACCCAGAGGGCTGCCCCGTGCTTTGCCTGAAGCACTCCGCTCGCTTCCTGTTTGCGGGCCTGCGGAACGGGTCCTTGATGGTTTATGGAAGAAGCAACAACGGTAAGGAGCAGGTGATCTGTGATCTGAGCAGGTTGCCTGTTGCAATTCTCTATGTGTGGTCTGTTGGGGAAGTGAGGACGTGTGATTGTCACTGGTACTTTTGTTATGTTATATGGTAAGATATGATGCGAAACAGGATGAGGCCCGTCATTGTTATTGTTGCAATAACAATTAGAAAAACAGGGTGTATTCATTTAACAGGAAATCATATTTCCTATGGTTGGTTACTTATTGATCCCCTAGCTTTTGTTTCTGAAATGGACTTTACATATTTTTTTTTTATTGTTTATTTATAATGAGCCTTGGACAAAAAATATGTTTTTCCCTACAGTGAAATAATAAGTACAAATGAGTTTTACTGTTTCCATGCATTATACATTCAGGATACAGCTCTGCAGTAAACATCTGTTGCGCTGTTGTGCTCAAATCAAAATCGTTTTTAATAATTCTGCCATAAAGATATTAGCATTATGTGTCATTTGGGACACATTTCCCAGTAAATATATTTTCATAATGAGAGTATTTGTACAATGATATTCATGTTACACTCCCTTTCAAACGACTGCCTGAGAATCACTTCACCCTTTACGCTTTCCTCCCCGCGCCCACTGATTTTCAGCCCTCCTCTCAGTATGAAAATAACACTTCACCATGTGGTAGATGGCATGGCATGTTTAGTCAGGCATTGCACAAGGCCGGGGGGGGGGGCGCTTAACACCACCTCAGCAGTAGTTTGTGGTCTTCACAGCCAGCGGGAGTACAATAGCTCTATCACCAGTTTCTTCTTACCTGGCCTCAGTATGTCAGCGTGCCTGCCTTCCTCCTCTCTCCTCCCAAGCAGAAAGGATGATTAATTACACCAAGCTGCTGTGTGCCGATTAAATATTACCATTCATTGCTTTGTATAAAGAAAAGGACGGCTAAAGAGCTCTGGAGGGGGCCGGCGAATGTTTGTGGATTCGGCACATCTGTTAAAGATGTCTGCCCTTGACTGGCGCTGCTACTGTCTTAAAAACAAGTCTGAAGCAGCCGAGAAATGCCAAGGCTTCGGTTGAGACTCGTATCTAAAGGCGAATACATGCAACACATTGTTGCTTCGTGATTAATGTGCTCCAGCTTTCGTTACCGAGATATGCGCATCAGGCATCGTGTCAACAAAGACAATGTTTTGCAGGACGAGGCCGGAGGAGTTTTTGTTACGAACCCCCGCTGTGGTAAAGAGGGAGAAGTGCCGGCATTGGTCTTGCTTAGCGCGAGGGACCGGAGGGGCATTTACAGGAGTGAATTTTGAAAAGGTGGAAAAATGACCTTTTGTAACATGCCAAGCAATTAACCTGAGGAAGTCAGAAGGCATTGTAAAGCTACTCCGCTATGAAAGGCAGAAATAAACAACTCAAAATGTTAATTAAATGGCTGGGTGCACTCTGTTCTCTAATTTTGCTTCATTAATGCATGGCAAAGGAAATGCTTATGTAATTCACTTTATAATGTGCTTCTGTGGGAGCTGCTACGTGATTAAAACTCAAAGGAAAAGGGTCTGCTTCGTTTTCACGCCGATGAAGCAAAAAGAGAGAGAGAGAGAGGACCTGAGTGGAACGTAGATTAAAGTGTGCACCAGACTCGTTGGCACGTGGGTGGCAAAGGTACCAACATTGCGCCGCACAGCGTGTGGAGCGATTCAAATGGCAGTCGCAGTCTTTATTTGGCCGACCTGTTGTTCGTACTCTCTCACGAACAAGCCTCCACTGTGAGCCCTCTCCATTAATGCTTCAGTATTTGCTCAACGGCATTAAGTAACTTCCAGAGAATGTTGAAGGTAAACACCAAGCTAACTTGCTGTGATTCAAGGGGGAAGAATTGAATGTAATCGCTTCGCTCAATGTGACTGAACACATGCCCCACTTCTATTTCAACACAGAGTTTGCTAATATAACTTGTAGGCCAGCGGTGATGCCCGAGCGGTGCAGAATAACAAGTTTGCATTTTTGCACTTTCGGTTCCCTCGTCGAAGGGTTTTTGGATGCCTGAAATAAGCTCTGTGGTTAAGCTTAAGAGATTTGAACGTGTTGTTCTGAGATGTTAAAATTCATCAGTAAACTCCCTTCTTGTGAATTTTGAAGCTTGTAGGTGTCTTAAAAAAGGCACTTTGGCTAAATGAGACCACGAAACATCATTACTCCGACTAGTCTACAGCCTAATGTTAGCTTTTTACTGCTGCCGAGAACATTCACGTTTCAAAAATGATAATAGTTCCTTCACACCCTTGTGATATCTCGGCTGTAGTTTTGAGCAGTGCATTTGTTTGTTGTTCATTATATATATTTGTTTTTTATTTATTTATTTTTTCCCCAGATGATTTTTGGGACCCGGACTCCTGCAGATGTGTAAAACTGGGCTCAGAACCACTGCGGACACTGTTGGTGTTAGATGACTCAGTGTGGGCAAGCTGCGGGAACTCTGTCACAGTCACGGACATCTCCAGCCTCAGCACTCAGGTAAATGACTAGATCATTAATGGGCACATCATGAAAAAAAATACAAACTGCATCCATCTGAGCAAATTGTCATCAATTTAAATTTTTTATATTTAAATGGATATTTCTCCTTTAAGGCGAAGCAACAACAATAACTGATAAATATAGAGATGCTGTCGTTCCAACAATTCCACATGATGTAATGCACTTTGACTTTTTCTAAACATGACTCATTCACCTTCAAGAAATACTTCGCCCCCAAAATGATCATTTATAAATATATTACCTTAAATTTGTAAAAAAAAAAAAGAAAAAACATTATTTTTCTCACATGCCTTCAAGGTGAATGAAGAATACAAAAACGGAGAACATTCTTGTTGAATTAAAGTGAATGGGTGACGCGTTTAACAACAGCAAAACTATATTAAATCATCCCATTACAAATTGGTTTACTCCAGTTGTATCCATCAGACTTATACCCAAACACATGCACATTTGCTGAAACCCTAAACAGGCGCGCTACGCGTACTGCTGTGATAAAGCAATTCTACAACTCTTGTTTGAAATAATTGTCTTCCCGGATAAAGAGAGTGCTTCAAGGAAATGTGTTATACTTCTTCCATTGCTACTTCAAGGTCAAATCCGTCCACCTCTCCAGCTGCTGAATATTGTAAGTCTTCACTAAAACATGTTCTGAAGACCTAAATGGATGAGTTCACAAGTGAAACTGCGAGACACGGTGCTTTATTTATGTGTTTTGTTGTTTTCTGCGGCATTTGAGGGAAAAAAAATCCTCTCCTTTTCATTTTCTGAAAAGATTTATGCACACAGCCTTAGAGAGCCGGCTTTGTAATCTGTGATGCCACGAAGATTTACTGCCTGGAGCTGCTGCATGGACAACGAATCAAACTCTTTTTAGATTCACACAATGTTTGTTGGAGCTCTCGCACACAAATAAGCTTCATCTAGCCGTAGCGCTGTGAGTTATGCTATGCTCGCCATTATCTCCACAAAATCAGCCCGGGTGTTGTCTGTGTCATGCTTTCCATTTTTGTGTAGTCATTCTCCAAGGTGTTCATCTGCGGGGTGTGTCATTCAAGGTGTACAGGGGGGTGGGGGGGGGGGGGATTGCCTGCCGGCTGTGGTAGACAATAGTGAATGACGGACAAACTCTCCTTGGGTAATGTTGGTATGGTATTCAGATAGCGAACGGCAAACCATTAGCATTTAATTATAGCTCCCAGATGTGATTGTGCGTCGCTGTGTTAATGGGTAGCAGAGCTTTTTGTTGAGAAAAAGGAGCATGTGTGCTCAGCAAACCTTCCCTGGATAAAAACAAGGAGACGACATAGAAAAATATCAACCAGACAAACTAAAACACTAACAATAAAGAAAATGAATGTGTCTCATTGCTCACTTCATATACATTTGTTTTCCATATTCAATGTCAATGAATCGGGGCAAAGTAAAAAAGAAAATTGCATGTTCTTCTTTTAAAAGTTGCAACAAATTAGAAGAAAGCAGCTGACAAATCTGGACAACCAGGACAGAGACAGCGACTAATCCAATCTGCCTTCGAGATCCTTGAAATCAGGAGTGAGCCGAGCTAGGGATGTCTCCTTTTATTCCTTCACCTCTTCTCCATAGCCCGGTCCTCCTGAGACACGAGCTTGATCAGCTGAATGGCCACGCAGTGGAGGCACAGTTCTGGTTCACTGTATCTCCCACAGAGCTTAACAGGTCAGCGGCAACTTCTTCGCTAACCTTGTCTTCCTCACTAATATGCACTCAAGAGGGCTGACTGACTTCACAGGGGCTGCGGTGCATATCCAGGATCTGGAGAAGCAGAGCTTGTCACCTGTTGTAGCAGAAATGAAGGGAAGCAAGGCTAGAGGGTCGTGGACTCGTATTCACTTCACTTTTTTTTTCTCCGTTGTTTTCCCCTGCGGATGGTTCCACCACTTTGTCAAATTTACTGCACTTTTGAATTATTTATCCGTGACACTGTAGCCTGTCTCGTTTGACGCTGCCGGTCGATTGATTCTCTTTTTACAGCTTCACAGTCAATGCTTTGATGACACAGTGTTATTTAAATATAACCTCTCCAGTCTGTTTTGGGTAAACATGGCTGTAACACTAACTGTGTGGTGGAAATCGCCTGCAACAGAAACCCAAAGTATCATCGCTGAAAAATGTGTGCGTGTGTACTCTAAGCTTTGTTCTCTTTGATTATTTACTTCACCCGGGGGGGGGGGGGGGGGGGGGGTCATGACAACCATAGTGCTGCAGACAAAACTTCAGCAAAAGAATCATTGCAAAAAGAGATAGACAAAGATAGATATGCACACAACGACAATGCTAACATGCCGATGCGTGGTTGGTTTAACGTTTACCATGTTCACCATGTTAGCATGCCAACGTTTGCTAATCAGCAGTAAACCCAAAGTATCGCTGAGCCTGATGGGAATTGAATTCGTTTTGCAGGTATTTGGTTTTTGAAGAGAAATGGTGGACAAAACAACTTTTATCTGATGATGGTGCTCAATGAAAAGTCAAAGTATCACCAAATTTATTACAATTAATTCCAAAATTACAGCACTGATCCAACAGTTGCTGCGATTTTCACTCTGAAACCAAACTGTCGACCTGTTGGAAGCAGTAGTAATTAGGATACATCACCTGGGAACCATGAATGTCTGTTCCAAGCGTCGTACCAATCCATCATGTTGGGATATTCTCATTCAAGAAGAAGTCAAGGGGGTCACCATAGTCATTAGCTTTTCATCATCTGTGTGACCATGAATGTCTGTACTAATTTTCATGGCAATCAAGTTATTACTTATCAAAATATTTTACCCAAAGCGGTGGACTGACATCGTCATCCCTACAGCCGACTTCTTGTGAAGCTAAACAGGTAATTCAGGGGGGGGGGGGTCCTGTCACTGCTGAGACCCAGCCCCGATTCCTGCTATTGGTAGCTCTAATTTGGCCCACTGGTGCAGTAAGAGAGCTAGATGTGGTGCAGCAAGTCCGTCAGTCTGCCAGAGGCCCCCCGACAGTACTGCAACAAAAAACATCCCCCGCAAACCCCAATTGCAATTACTAAATGCATGCTCCGAGCTCAGCTCACCGACAGACGACCCTGTTGACAGTAAACTGTGGCCATCAGTGTCCTCGAGCAAGAGGACACCACTTTTTGAATGTGAAAATCAATTTAAACTGATTAATGTCTAAAATAATAAATAAAATAAATCTGGGTACATCAGCCAAATTGCAAAATGACAAACTGTGCTCGGTAACAGCAGGAATCATGGCACACAAAGGGAATTTGAAACATTGTCCTGGAATTTGAAACAATTTAATTGGGAAGAAAATGAGCAAAACCTTCAACAAATCAAATATTTTTATTTATTTTGAAGACAGTCACACAGCAGGGGTGAATCTAATGATGCAGTGTATTGTTTGTATGATTTTACATGCTTTTACACATCATTTTGTTCAAAACTACCAGCATTTTATCATGATTTTCGGCACATCTCAGCTTTGTTTGTGAGTTTGAAATAGCCAATCTCCTTCCCAAACTGTACACACTCTGTGGAAGTCTGGCTCTTAACCAAACCTTAACAAAGTGGGACGTGCATGGACATACAGGCTTTGATCAATACTGACTGGCAGGCCTTGTTCCTTCCTCTTCCCATTACTATTTCTTTTTTCTACCTGCTCTGTCCTATCACTAACATGTCCCCTCACCTCCCTCGCCATAGCCCAGAGTGATGTGGACGTAGCGCACAGGAAAGGACAAAGACACCTTGTCACCTGGTATAATGAAGGACTAATGAGCTGTTCAGACCAGCTGTAGTGTTTGCAACTTCAGGTCCGCTGTTATTTCCCGCTGCTGGTGGAGGGATGCTGCGGTTAGTGGGACACTGCCGAGTTTAGTGTAAAGGCCACATTACTACTGTCAAGCTTCACTGACCACCTCATCTCTGCAAGCAATGCTGCATTCAGCAGACTAATACAAGGTTGTTGGTCGAGGGCAACAGTTGTGGCTTGTATTTATCTCGCGTTTGACACAGAGCTTTTTTCAATTTTGTTCAGTCTCTATCCGTGGTACAATATCTGGAGGATTCTAGTTTGCAATATTGACTTGAGTGTGAACTGATATTCATTTAAAAGCACATTTTTCCCTTAAATTGTTAAATCAATGATTTAAATACATTTCCAGGCACTTTTTATGAGATTTATGTGTATTCCAGTCAAATAACAGTATGTATATACATTTGCCTTCCAAGATGGCATCTACCAATTGCAGCATGTCAGCCATTGATAACCTGTGAGTCTCTTTCGGAGCCACCACGCTTGGTAATAGCTAATGTGATAATCACGCAGCATATACAGCACACTGTGACTGTGTTTTTCTTCACAGACTTGTCAACGTATTTGAAATTGCAATGGGTTATTGGAGGAGAAATGTGCCTCTTTATTATGGATATTGAAATTTTTTGATGGCTGCACTTGAAAAACGAAGAGATGCATTGCATATCCTTTCCCAGGCGGAGCAGGCTCCCACTGCTGAGGAGTCAATTAAAAGAGAAAACACATCAAAGCCTTGCCTCCTTTTCCCTAATTTTAAACAAAGGAGGACCCACTGGCAAGGGCACACAAACAGGTGGTAATCCCTGTCCGCCAGTGCACTTGGGTTTGTGGTGGTGGGGGGGGGGTTGCATTCTCATCTTCACTCATTCACTCTCACTGACTAATTGGCCAGCCTTGTGCAACTCATGCACTGACAGTGATACGGGTTCCAAGACAATGCCCAAACCAGCCCTTGTCACGCCTCGGACCGCAGGGGGTGCATGTGTTGCCATGATAAGGCTCATTGCATTTATTTCAAGCTACTCATTAAGACTGTGTGCCTGAAACTCTTTTTTTCCCCCATTGTGCTCTTAAAACGACAGAAGCCGGGGGAATGGTGCAAAAACACGCCCCGTGTGTCAGGGACTCGGTAAATCACAAATTTAGGAAGCGCAGTTAGACTTTATTCACAGAAGAGCAAGTGTAGAGCACGTTCACGCCAAACTTGTTTAGTCCTGCTCAACCGAACCCTGGAGTCTTTACCCCCTCGGTGCATTTACTTTGCTTTCGTGTGAGCTCCAGACTCAAAAACTCTGGTGCGGACCAAACAACTGCTCTCTGGTGGTTTCGGACCGCTGTCGAGTGAACACCATTCAAACCAATCCAGGGAGCCGTTTATGTGTCATTGAGCCTGTAGCCTATTAGCGCGTTTGCTACCACTGAATTTGATAAATGCAGTGTTTATCAGACCACGAATGAGACAATAATTAGCTAGCTCCCTTACTTCCCGCTGCTAGGAAACTAGTTTGTCGGGGGGGGGGGCAAACTGGCACAAATGTCTACTTGGACTCGAGGATGAACTTATTCGATTTCTGTGGTCAAAGTCACTATGACCTCATGAAACACAATTTGGGCAATAACTCAAGAATGTTTATGCTAATTATGACAATTCCCCACAAATGTCTAATGACAATTCGACATTTGGACAGGCATGGATAAAAACTGCAAAGTGACATCAACAAGGTGGTCATTCTAGTCAGCCTCCCCACCCAACCTATGTGTAGAGGTGTGTATAATGTACCTGATGTCTTTCATGTAGTCATGTCATGTGTATACTTTATTTATGTGAGGCTCTTTGCAGACTGTGGCAACACCTTTTCATGGAAAAGGACAATAAAGAATCTATCTATGTGTGTTTTCATAAACTAACAGTGTCCTGTAATCCCATGTGGGATGGACCAGAGGTTCAGCATGAAGTAGAAATAATGAAAAGAATGAACTTAACTACAACAGTATTATTGTTTCCATTACAGACGTTTGAGGTCCACCCAGACCCAATGATCAGCGTCGCACACATGGCATGTGCCGGCGGAGGGGTGTGGATGGCATTCTCTGAGGGTTCCTCCATCCGTCTCTTTCATACCGAAACACTGGAGCTTCTGCAGGAAATCAACATCTCGACACGCTCAACGCTGCTGAACACTGGTACACACACATACACATCACACTTGGTCTTGACCTCAATAGAGTTCAGCCTCTATCCTGCAGAGCAGCTGAAACACTTTTGTGTAAAAACCAAAAAAACAACCTACAATCTTGACAATTTATTCTTTCAAAATGGCACAATGCTATTTCGTGTAGTTTCATTTGTGTCTTTGTTGTATTGGAGCAATCAGAGGGCACCAATTTAATCCTGAAAAAGCTCCCCTATACCCAGAATGGTATTCTTGTCTTGTGCACGTCCCTCCTTGGGCCTTGCACACCAGGGACTGACCTGAATAAATATCCATCTCAGGCCTTCACAAAGCCATAATAGAGCCATGGGTGGAGAGATATGAATAAAAAAAGAAATAAAGTAATTTAGATGCGGTAAAATGGCAGCCTTAAAGATTTTCATACAAGTGGTTTCCATGGAAACGCTCTTGTCTTTCTTTAAACATGCCCATGTTACCTCTTTTTCTCTGCATGTACCTCCCCACTCATCCCCACCTTTTTTACTTCATATTTTTCTTTCTTTTTCTCCCATTTTGTCCCTCTCCCTTCCTGTTTTATCTCATCCGCTCTGCTTTAAAATCCCCCCTCCCCCCGTTTCACTTCTCTCTGCAGTCCGTTTAGGATGCCAGTGATAGCCCATTACTTCCTGTGTGGCTTCCTTCATGATGAATGAAATATTTATCAGCCAGTGTGGGTGCTTTCCCTTTTTTTTTGAGCTAAGAACTATGGTAAACAAATTAGATAGCAATGAAGCAAACCTAAAACTATGTGAGTGGTGAAGAAGAAAAGCCCACAATTTGTCAACGAGCAAGTCCATCAATTATAGTGAAGTGAGTAAAAAAATCGTAATCAGCAAAAATCAGTCTCGGCAGGTCAGACAGTAGGAAATGGGTATCGGCCAAGTGGATCTCTAGTATAGACGCATCTGGATTTAGACCATTTTGTTCCTTTCATTGAGTCATACCAGAATGTGATTGAAGTATTTAGAGCAATACTCAAAGCTGTGGTACCACTTCATCTCATAGGGGAAAGAAAACACAAAAAAAACTAGGTTTTCTCTTGTGAGTTGAGTTAAGAGCAAAGAATAAAAGAAACAGCAATGTGTTTTATACACCAACCTTTTCTCTTTTCCATCAAAGTACTTTTAAAGGAGAGCAGCCTCCTATGGCAGTGGTACCTGGAGAGAACCGGTGACCCAGAGGTCATTTTCACCCAGCACCAGCGCTTCCTCTTGAAATATGCAGCGGATTTGAGAGAGGGTGGCAGCCTCGAGGCTTGGCCCAGAGGGAAGCTACGGGGCGGAAAGAAAAGGAGTTGCTCGGCTCATGTCTTCAGGGTCCACAAAAGGAAGAGGATCTTTGACTTAAGTTGTGATTTGTTGAGCTCACAAGAGAAAAGAGGATCCCCCCCCCCCTACACTCGACAACCACCGATACTGCACATGAAATACTGATGGTTTCTTTCCATCAATGAGTCTCTGCTCCCCTAGGTTTCTCCTTGACTTATGCTAGGACATGCAGTAATGATATACCCCTTAATCCTTTCCCTTTAATGTGATTTATACTCAACAGGGAATCCCAGTTGCAGTAAACAACAGAGAAGTTTCTGAGGCAGAGGAAACTGCTGATCTCTTCTCTGCTAATGCCTTTAACAGTTCTATCCTGAGGGTGAAAAAATAATACTCCAAAATAAAGTCCTCAGTGACATATCACAGGGAAACATTTATCTTTGGAGACATCTGCTTTTTAAAGGCAAGACACCGTCTTCCACGATAAACCCACTGCACACTGAAGAGTGTGTGCGCGTTACTGCAGAAAACGGAGGTGCATTATTGCTCGAGGTTAAACTATAACTCCTTAATCTCAAGTGCCTTTTGTCATTATCCCTCTTTATCACTGTTCTTAAAGACAATGCCTGGCGCCCCACATCTTCCGACTAAACTTCATGGTAACCAGAGAGCGGGTGCTCATGAGCGTCACTCTCTAACCACAGTACAAATAGACTCTCCGGCGGTGCGAGCAGGTGGCAGACAGTTCCGAGATAAAGACAGGTTTTTCGATGACGCCTAACCCACGGCTGTGACCCTCCGAGGTCTCCACCTGAAGGCGTCTGCGCTCTGTTTGCCGAATGTGCTCCGCTGCTCTGCTTCCACTTTCTTCTTCTACGCACAGCATCAAGTTTCCTACTTTGGATGAGTCATCTCCACACTGTGTGAGGGATTAATTGATGACACCTATGAGCCACTTCTGCAAATCATCATAATCTGAGCATGACGCAGAACAAACATGTAAATACAGCTACCCATGTAAATGAGCATTGTCGGTCTCAGTAGCGATCACAGGAGCGCTGGTGTAATTCAATTATGGTTGACGTGGATAATATGGTAAATGGTTCTGTAGATAACTGGGCCACAATGGGAGCCAAGAGCTGATGGACCATGGAAGGAATGCAAAAATAAATCTGCACCAAACAATGTTTTTCACCCCTTTGTTAAGTGGAAACAAAGGATGCGCATGTATAATAAGAGCGTGCATTTATCCTTTCCCCACAACTAATGCAGTGCCACAAAAAACTGTTGTGCACAAAACACAAAGCTTACGTCATGCTCTATCATGGGACAAAAAATGTACCATTGTCCCCCGGAAAGTTCACCACCCGCTGTAACAGAAAAGAAAATCAAAGGAATTACAAATGATTTACTTCATTTGTCACATTAACAGAGAACTTCAATAAGAACCAAAACCAATCTCATCAGATTAGAGCTATGATCGGACCCAAAAAATGAGGCCTGTCCCTTTATGAACCTGCATACATATATACATACATACATACATATATACATATACATATATACACATATACACACACATATATATATACACATATATACACACACATATATA
>NW_022280090.1:1854812-1965777 GCF_004355925.1 Anarrhichthys ocellatus | reverse complement strand
ATATACACATATATACACATATATACATATATACATACATATATATATATATATGTATATATATATATATATATGTATATATATATATATGTGTGTGTGTGTGAACCCGACCCGATTCAAGCCCGGGGTAATTCTGTGAAATTACAGTCCGGTCCAAACCCGGCAGGTTGGACACAATCTGGTTTGGGCAGCGAATCAAAGCTCTGATTAGCTTTGGACAAGAATAAACACACAAACCTTCAAACTAAAGTTTTTTCTTAATATTAGGTTGTGTACAACCTCAACAGTTATCAATTGCTCTGTTTTCAGGTTGAAGTTGGGTGAGTGTTAATGTCTGCGAAGGACACTTAACTTTAGCATTTGTAAGGATGATGAAATTGTGCATTCCTCTACCATAGCAGGTCAAACACACCAAGCAAAAAAAAACTACAAAAAAGGTTTGGAAGCTTTCAGACACGCACGGACTGAACATGCCCACACAGGCCTGATCAAAATGATTGAAAACACCTGTGTGTGTGTGTGTGCACCATGGCCATGTAGGGCCGTACTTATTTCGAGGGATTATGATGTCTGAAGTCACTGGACCTCTTTACCAATAAAAGGGAACTTCCCTGCACGTCAGTTTTGCTGTAACAGTGGGAGGTGAAAACGTTGAAGCTCAATATTTCAAAGCCACTTCGATGTCAAGCAGAGAAAATACAACACCAACTTCACAGAGTCCCGTTTCCTCTACTTTGTGCTTCTTTGAGAGTTTTGCTTTCAACTGGGTCACGAGCAAGTAGACAAATCCAATTTTTCATAATCTTACGTAACCCAGAGCCCTCGGTGGCTGTGCTGTGTGTGTGTGTTAAGCTTGTCAAATACAGATTGATCACAGAGCTTAAACCTTACCCAAAGCTAACACTGATAACCAACAATCAAAGTTTGTTTACTGTTTTCATCATGCTAGGACTGTACGGCTTCCAGAATACAGTGTTTTGGAAGAACTACTGCTAAAAAATAAAATCAATGAGAGTTCATAATTCACTCTCTAAAAGGCAGACCATCCAATCGTTTAGTCAACATCATTATTTTCTTCAAAAGGAGCCTATAATCTGTTGTACTTTTTTGCTTTCTGTTGTCGTATAACGGCCGATGTGAAGAACTCACATTCCATTTCCTGTCAATGTTTCTTCTGTATTGCAGGTCAAAAGAGCATGCGAGTCACGAGTCTGCTAATTTGCCAGGGGCTGTTGTGGGTGGGCACTGCCCAAGGCTTAATTATCACTCTTCCAGTTCCTAAACTCGAGGGCATCCCCAAAATAACAGGTACTGTGATTGAACGGTCTCTTGAGTGTTGGTTTTTTTCATGATAGAAAATGACTCTGCACTGCCCATTATTGAGGTCGCACTTGTTTTTTTCTTGTGGCTCCGGGAATCAGTGAAAATATTACCGGGCAGGCAACACACAAATCATAGTGTGTGTGTGTATATAATGTTGCAGGGTAATTTAAGAAACTGCCTGCCAGCGTTTTGTTAATTATGCCAAGTGAATGAGGTCGTTAGTTTCCCACTTGTACAAACTATACCTCATGACCCCTTTATTCCGAGCCAGTTCATTGAATACTATGCAAACACACTACACACTGCAGCTATACCAGTATTACTGTTTCAGTTACAAATACAGTTAACTGACATAGAGTATGATCCAGGGTTCAAGTCATCATAATCTCGTTTAAGTATGACTGACAATGACATAACCTTACAGCAGTTTAAGAGCAGTATTTATTGCCTCTCTGGAGGATATTTTATATATATATATATATATATATATATATATATTCTGTCTACGTCCTACAGGAAAAGGAATGGTCTCTCTAAATGCCCATTGTGGGCCCGTGGACTTCCTGGTAGCCACCACCAGCACTCTGTCTCCTGAGCTGCTGAAGAGGGATTCTGTCGGGGACGGCCCGGACTCTGCCTTCGGGGGCGAGGACCGCAGCGACACCTCCTCTCAGGAATCCCTGCAACAGTCCTACCAGGGAGAGGGGCGAGGCAAAGGACGCGGTGTTCTGCTGCAGTACAAGCTGCGCTCCACATCGGGACTGCCCGGACGGCCGTTGACGGCGCTGGGCGACGAGGCTTCGGACTCCTCCCTGGAGTCTCTGGAGCACAGTGTGGAAGATGGATCCATCTACGAGCTCAGCGATGACCCAGAAATGTGGGTCCGGGGACGTCCTTGCGAGAGGGACGGGGGACGCAGGGACAGGGTGATCTCTGCGGCGGTACTCTCTGGAGGCAGGGGCTTCCACAGACTGAAGGAAGGAGCAGCAGCAGGTACTAGGACAAGTGGGGAGGGTTTAGAGAATATTCTTATGGTATGGCAGCTCCCACTGACAGTGTGATATGGGAAACATAAGGCAAGGTGATGGGTATTTATAGATGTAGTCTACCCAGCTTAGCTTTGAATCAACCGTTCCATAAATTCAAAGGATTTGAATAAACATGTATGATGTGAAGGCGTTGCCACTGTAACGGAGCTTGACATGCTACGATTTAGCTTGTAGAATAAGGAAGCTAAGACGTGCTGTTTCCCAGAGGTACCGTCAGCCTATAGGACGTTTCCAATGTGCTCGATTGTGCGTCATCACCTCCCCAGCAGTGGCGGAGGCCGCCGCGGATTAGTTCCGTGTGATCTTTTTGATCTGCTTCCTCTCCCTGCCTTCGTTAAGATGGATGCGCCTCAATTTAACCTCATCATCGCGGCGCAAGCTCCGCCACATTTATTTTATTGCGAAGGACTTCTGTGTGAGCAACCGCGGACCGCTCGCTTCCGAGGGGGCCGCCTTTGTTGAGTCTGCCATGCTCCGCAGAGTTAGAGATGGACATCTTTTATCTGATCCTGTGGGACAGATCCCATCTGTTTAGAGCTGAAAGCTGGGGACTTACACCGCATCACAAAGCACATGAGCATCACTTTATTAGCTTTGCCAGCCTTTCTCTCATCCCATACAATGTGAATGTAAGATACCTTCTATTATGTCTCAAAATTGAATCTGTGCTCTCTTTAAAAAAGAAAAAAGGATATTTTCTCCTTGCAGCTGTTGCGGAAATGATGTTTGGTTACAGAAAATGAGTGCTTACCACTTTATTGAGGAGGGTCATGGCAGTACAGACTCGCTGCAAAACTGTTGTAAAAACAACTGATTTCGAAAACAAAGGTTACAATAGTCAAAGATGTTAGTACACGACATTACAGAATCTATATTTGCTCAGATGTATTTGAGGAAAAGACAATTTGAACAGTATGATCTGCTTCCTGCAAATGCCCCATATACGTTTCATTATTCACTGACCCCATCAGCTGGATGAAACACTACACTGCACACATTAGCTGGAAGCCTCTGTTACACATCAAAAGCAAAACTCTACAATCACACGATGAAATGAAACGGCTGCCGCCGCCATCTGAACTGCTATCAGCTGTGTATCAACAGAGAAAACAAACCTAAGAGAGACACCGATGAGCATGTTTTACATGCATATTCATTTTCAATAATATGCAACATGATTCTGATTAAAGAGGGTGATTTACATTACATATGTCTATATTACAATTAACACACCGTGATGTATTTGATCTCTGATATTAGCCTTAGAATCCAAGTCATGCTAACTGTGTCCCATCAGCAGCTGTTTTCATGCTAATATTTGGTCAATATTTGGAGTTTAATGCAAATACTAATGTTTTTATGATGAAAATATGAGGACGCATGTAAATATCTTGTCATGCATGTTGGGTGGAAACCTCGCATCTCCATTTGTGAAAGACTATTATACTCGGCTTATGAAAACCGTTTTAACCACGTTTAATTGTTCAAGTTCTTCTTTTTTTACTGATAAGACCATGAGATTTTGGAAATACACCAGCAGGAGTGTGATGAATCGGAGCTGGTCGGAGAAGCACTCAGTGGAATATTGTGTTGACTTCATAACTTGCTAATTTAAATCGCTGGTAGCGTTGGCAGGCGTGTAAACATGCACTATTGACATTGGCATGCGTCTTGAAGAGAAACTCAAGAAGTACTTTACAGCGCATGTATTTCACAGTGTGTTGAGCGTGTAGGCGGAGGCCATGCAAGTAGCCAAGTATGAAGATCTTTGTAAAATTTCAATAAACAGAGTGATGGCGAAGGTTATGGTATATAATTCTTCTCCACCTCTATCTCTACTTAGCCTTTTCCCCCACACATGGAATCTCATCTTATCCTTCCACACGGATGAAGCGTGAAAATTCATGTTTTCTACTTCCCTGAGGCACATCAAGGTTTATTTTCCCTTTTCTTCTCCTCACAACTGGAGCATTTCAACATCCTATCAGCCAGGCTCATTATACAAAAAAAAAAAGACGGCGATGTAAACTGTATGGATGCTGTCATCTAAATGTAAATCTCAATGTCACCTCAAAAATGTATACTCTTTCAATGCTGCTGGAGCCACAACTCCCTAATGGTCACTAGAGATGTTTTTTGTTCAACCTCAACTGGATGATAAGTGTTTTCCTGTTCAAGCTCATCCGCTAACAACTGAGATTTAATCTCACGAGCACAGAAGAGTGACATTTGATGGACGTTGACTCATACATTTCAATGTGTACAGGTATTATCCATGCACTGAATATGAATAGTTGTGAATGAACGTACTGTACTACTAATTAAACTGCTACTGTACTAATTTAACCTGCATTTTCTTTTGTAAAGAGGACTCTGTAACAGTATTGATGTTTTAGATGAGACTGTATAAGACAGAGAATCTCGTTTATTACAGACTGGATCTTGTTGTTTTTTTTTAGATTTGGCCATCAGTTGTGGTAACACCATTGTGCCATTAGTGAATAGCTGAGATCTGGGAATGCGTGGACATCACTAAGAAGAGGTCACATGATCGTTCAGGTTTTTAGCAAACACCTTGGATATCCGGACCTATTTGGAAGAAAGAAACAGGAAAGCATTACATCTTATATACCTAAACCGTCTGTCGTAGACGTCCGTCTCAGTTCACAGACCGACTTTGACCTCTGTGTTTACAACCTGTGTGATCATCTGACTGCCCGTTTCTCCACACGATCACTGATTGAAATGATGGCCAAACCTACAAAAGACAGGTCATTAACGTAAAGTCTTACACTCACAGGCATGTGGAAACACAGTGCTCATTTCCATTTGGTACAATACTTGTGAAGTGTTACATGTCTAAACATTGTCTAACAAGCTTACGCTGAATTAAAAACATGTCTAAACTTGACTTTGAGCCTTTTTTTAATATTATTTAGAGTGATGTCGGTTGATGTTGTCAAAGATGCTGCAGTTCATATGCAGCATCGTTATACTAATGATGCCACACTTCAGCTGCTTCTCTTTGACTCAACAACAGATAATCCAGTCTTTGAGCTATCATTTGGATTATCTTCTCAATTTTTGGGTGTTTGGGTATTCAAATTACAATCAGCTGACCTCTACATCTGCAGGCAGCCAGTGCTGAAATAACAACAAGTAAGAATACAGACACTATATATATATATATTTCAATTTCCTGTTAATGTTTATTTGGTGCTCAGCAGTGTTCCATCTCCAATACACTTCCCTCTGGACATCACACAGTCCAGTTTATACGTTTCTTATTGCTTTCACAAGAGCATAACTCGCTTCAAGGAACATACATTTAATCAATTGAAAAAAATATATTAACCCTTTCTTTCAAGCTACAAAAGCAACAGCAGAATTGGGGAAAAGAATAGCTTGAATTGACATTTCACATCAATTATAGGCAAACCATAGTATTAAAGTTTAAGTTAAAGGTTGACTGTGTTTTCAAATGGAAACGGACACTCAGCCGTGAGTAAAGAGCAGCGACGTAGGGTACCTAAGCTAAACAATAAGGTTATGTGAAGGCTAGAACCCCAAACATTTTGGTGAAGTGGGGTTGTCTTACACTTCCTTGAGTCTTGTGGCTTTGAAGAGAGCAATAAAACGTCTTCAATACCCCGTCTGTGCGGGGGGGGTCTGATGGCAAGGTAATCCGGCTGTGGACGAGAGCAGAACATCTTTCTTGCCACCCAAAAAAAGGCCCACGTAAAACAAAATGTTATGTTTAGGGTAGACTATATTTAGAAGATTTTCACCCCTCTATGATGCCAACAAACAGCCTTTTCTGACAGGGAACTGAAGTGGTTATATCGCTCTCCTAAAAGCCAAAAGACTAAAGTCATTTTACCTGGCAGGACACAGGAGTTGCTGGTCTACCCATCGACTGCAAATAAGAAGTGGACGTAGGCACCGTGACGTCACCTATTGGTTTGTGTACTGCCGTTTTGAAGTACTCGAGTTCAGCCATTAAATGATCACCATTGAGACGTGGTAGTGTCACATCCTTTATGCCTCTTCTCCTTCATCCTAGGTATCCATCCGTAAGTCGTTGCTGGCACAGTACACTTCAGGGGATTGCTACAAGCGAGCTCAAACCGCAGGTGAAAACACTCAGGGGAACGCTGCCATCCACCTCCTCCCCTTGCTCTCTTCGCTTGTCTTTATCTATGTCCCTCTCCCTCGCTGTGTTTCTTTATCCCCGTTCTCTTCCAACACGTGTCGAAGGAGTCCGCACTGAATATAAATCCACTACCCGCCATAGTAGGAAATTAAGCATTGAAGCTATTTCCTCATGACCAATCATCAGGTCACTGTGTGCTGTTGCCCTTTGACCTGAAAGTTACATTAATAGCCTCCCCCTCCTACCAACTCCACATGGGGCAGTCAGGCCACATAAAGGCCCCCCTCCCCACCTGCTTCGGTGCTGACAATGTCAGATAAAAGGACATGGGGCGGGTGGAGCGGGAACACATCCACTGAAATCAGCCTCAGCAGTGGCTTGGGAAATTAGAAAGGTCGACGCGAACAGAAACCGTAGCTTATGGGCTAAATCAGCCAGATGGAGGTTCAGGTGTGTAAAGCAATATTTACATAATTATGGCACGAAATCATCCCAGCCAGCTGAGGCTTTCAAACATACCGTAGCGTCATGTAAATCAACTTGAAGCTGCGCATGAAAAACTGTTATAATAACACAAACAAACATGGATTTTGTTTTTCTCCAATTAAATGTCTTCACCAGTCATTCAGTTCAATATGCAAAATGAATGGGCTGCCGTTAATATGCCTGCGCGTCCTCTGTGGCTGTGTATAATCTAGGCTTTGTTTACTTGTACTCTTTTCAGTTTTTCCTGCAAGCTCTCATTTACCCAAAGTTTTTTTTGGCTCACGAACGTCATCCTGGGAGCGCCCCAACAAGCAAAACCAGCAATCCAGCAACACAATGAGGATCACGCGGCTACGGGAAGCTCCTGAAAGGGTCCATAAAGAACTCCGGCGAGGATTGAGAGTGTGCCACTGATCTGATAAAGCAGTGCTGAATTGCGCCTTGTACTCGGGTCAGCAGTAGAACACATCCTGGCCTGCAAGCGAAACGACAACAAAAAAACGAGAGGCCCGGAATGCTGCGCTAGCGTTTCATGGTCAAGACTCACACAGCATAGGGTACAAATATGTGTGCTTTTTCAGGTGGGGGGGGAATTAGCTTTTTCTAAACCTTTCTATGGATATTTTCTGCCAATTAACCCTGCCTCAGGAGAGATTTGCCTATCTCAAGGCCCAGCTTTGCGCCTGTGCGGCTCGCGGCGTCACTCTCCCCACGTCTCAGGTATAATTTGCATGCCTCGGTCAAGTCTAAACTGAAGCGGATGAAGCGTCTCGGTTTGAAGGTCTCTCTGCTTTATCTGCCCGACTCCTAAAAACCGGGGCATATTTGCATTGCTTTTCATTTCCGCAAGGCTCGGGCGGCTCTGATGATAAAGGAGGAAGAGCACACTGTACAAACCTGGCTTCACAAAGGAAGCGGTAGCTAATGATTTGCATACGGAGAATGCAATGGATAAAGGCCCACACGGGGCTGCCTCGGGTGTTATCCCGAGAGGGGGGGCTGGGTCACATCTTGGTGTCCGATGTAGCTGTCTCCCCTGGCAGAGTCTCTCTCACGTGAACCAAAAAAACAAACAAATCTATATTTTAATAGAGGATACTGTGTTCTAGTTCCACTAACTTCCAGATCTGGGGACTAAACTCCCCCACTTCCTCCAAACTCCTCCCCCCCCCCTCAGTGCTCAGTCTCACATTGCTTTGTCTTTTGGAATGCTCTCACTGCCGCTCACAGATATGTTTTATTTACTTACCTTTTTAATGATGCAAGAGATTAATGAAAATTTGATCACCGTACATTATTCAACCTGCCCCCCCCACCCCCCACCCCCCGGGAGAGGGGTCTTCATAATGGCATGACACCGTGCGTGTATTGAATAGTTACAATCTCACACAATATTTATCCCTTTGTCCATCTATAGAGGTACTGAAAAATAAATGTAGTGGCATCTCTGTAATGCTTTCTTATTCTGCACCTTCCTTTTGGCAAAGACGTTATGATTTTTTTTTTAGTCTGTAAAATCATAATAGGTGAACTGCAGCTGAGGACTTTTATAGGCAATTTCCTCAAAACACATTTGTACAATGTCTCGGAGCCGATACTCCCACCCTCTCTCTTATTTACTGTTATATGTATAAACATGCCACTTTCACATGCTCGGCACTTCCCTCTGTCCTGCCGTGTTTTATTTTCTCAGACTGTTTGAGCCTTTGAAGGGTGACCTTCAATTCATATATCTATTGTTATAACTCTCTGCTACTATCTCAGTGGGACCTCTGTGGAGAAGATAACATTTCTTTTTATGTTTCGCAGTGAATGAAGTCACTTTGTGCCAACACTGCTCAAACAAAATGAGAACGTTAGCATTCAGGTCCAGTCTTTTTCTCCTCTTTTTGCGTCGTTGTTGGATTTTGGATGTCAGTCAGAGAACGTTTCGGAGGGAAATAACGCGCTGAAAGCGGCCGCATTTCACCGGTGGATGAAAATACGGCTCAAACCATTTTCGGCATCAACTCCAACAACGTCTCATCTCGGCTTACCCCTTCTGTCTGTTTGACATGCTGATGCAATACTTTCATCACCTGCAGGAGGAGGATTCACAGGAACGCTGAACAATATTCATTCCAAGCCTGTTGCATTAATGATAGTTTTCAGTGTTTTGACTCTCTGCAGTTCGGTCCAGTTTTTTACTCACTATTAGGGAGTCTCTGACTTGCTCTCAATCATTCACTTTCTTCGAACATCTCCATCTCTTTCTCTCTCTTTCCTCTCTCCCCTCCCGGGGGAAGAGTCGTAAAGCTGCAGCTCACCTGGTGTTCAATCACCCCAAGTTCTCCCACACAACTTCCCTTCTCCGTTCTCTACACTGGCTCCCTGTAAGAGCTCGCATCCAGTTTAAGACTGTGGTGCTAGCCTACAGGGCAGTGAAAGGAACAGCTCCTTCCTATCTCCAGGCTATGGTCAAGCCCTACACCCCCGCCTGACCTCTTTGCTCTGCTGCCTCGGGGCGATTGGTTGCCCCGTTGCTCAGAGGTCCCTGCGGCCGATCGACCCGGTGGCAGCTGTTTTCTGTCCTGGCCCCACAGTGGTGGAATGAACTCCCCACTGATGTCAGGAGAGCAGAGTCGCTGTCCATCTTTCGGCGCAGGCTGAAAACTCACCTCTTCAAGAAGTACTACCTTGAGCCTTCCACTCAGCACGTGTTGTATTCATACTACTTTGTTGCACTTATTGTATTCGTTTGTTTCTGCACTGTACTTTTGCTCTGGTTTATGCTCTTAGATGCTTGTTTAAAAAAGGAGATGCACTTATGACTTCTGGTGACTAGCAGTTCTCTTGAATACCTACAGTTGTTTGAAAAAGTGTTTGCCCCCTTCCTGATTTCTTATTTCTTTGCATGTTTGTCACACTTAAATGTTTCAGATCATCAAACAAATTTAAATATTAGACAAAGATAACACAAGTAAACACAAAATGCAGTTTTTAAATGAAGGTTTTTATTATTAAGGGGGAAAAAAATCCAAACCTACATGGCCCTGTGTGAAAAAGTGATTGTCCCCTAAACCTAATAACTGGTTGGGCCACCCTTAGCAGCAACAACTGCAATCAAGCGTTTGCGATAACTGGCAATGAGTCTTACAGCGCTGTAGAGGAATTTTGGCCCACTCATCTTTGCAGAATTGTTGTAATTCAGCCACATTGGAGGGTTTTCGAGCATGAACCGCATTTTTAAGGTCATGCCACAGCATCTCAATCGGATTCAGGTCGGGACTTTGACTAGGCCACTCCAAAGTCTTCATTTTGTTTTTCTTAAGCCATTCAGAGGTGGACTTGCTGGTGTGTTTTGGATCATTGTCCTGCTGCAGAACCCAAGTGCGCTTCAGCTTGAGGTCACGAACAGATGGCCGGACATTCTCCTTCAGGATTTTTTGGTAGACAGCAGAATTCATGGTTCCATTTACCACAGCAAGTCTTCCAGGTCCTGAAGCAGCAAAACAGCCCCAGACCATCACACTACCACCACCATATTTTACTGTTGGTATGATGTTCCTTTTCTGAAATGCCCTGTTACTTTTACGCCAGATGTAATGGGACATACACCTTCCACAAAGTTCAACTTTTGTCTCGTCAGTCCACAGAGTATTTTCCCAAAAGTCTTGGGGATCATCAAGATGTTTTCTGGCAAAACTGAGACGAGCCTTTATGTTCTTTTTGCTCAGCAGTGGTTTTCGTCTTGGAACTGCCATGCAGGCCATTTTTGCCCAGTCTCTTTCTTATGGTGGAGTCATGAACACTGACCTTAATTGAGGCAAGTGAGGCCTGCAGTTCTTTGGATGTTGTTCTGGGGTCTTTTGTGACCTCTTGGATGAGTCGTCGCTGCGCTCTTGGGGTAATTTTGGTCGGCTGGCCACTCCTGGGAAGGTTCACCACTGTTCCATGTTTTTCGCCATTTGTGGATAATGGCTCTCACTGTGGTTCTCTGGAGTCCCAAAGCTTTAGGAATGGCTTTGTAACCTTTTCCAGACTGATAGATCTCAATTACTTTGTTTCTCATTTGTTCCTGAATTTCTTTGGATCGCAGCATGACGTCTAGCTTTTGAGGATCTTTTGGTCTACCTCACTTTGTCAGGCAGGTCCTATTTAAGTGATTTCTTGATTGAGAACAGGTGTGGCAGTAATCAGGCCTGGGTGTGGCAAGAGAAATTTAACTCAGCTTTCCAAAGATGTGATAAACCACAGTTAATTTATGTTTTAACAGGGGGGGGGGCAATCACTTTTTCACACAGGGCCATGTAGGTTTGGATTTTTTTCCCCCCTTAATAATAAAAACCTTCATTTAAAAACTGCATTTTTGTGTTTACTTGTGTTATCTTTGTCTAATATTTAAATTTGTTTGATCTGAAACATTTAAGTGTGACAAACATGCAAAAAAATAAGAAATCAGGAAGGGGGCAAATACTTTTTCACACAACTGTATGTTGAATACACATATTGGATGTCGCTTTGGATAAAAGCATCTGCTAAATGCCTGTAATGTAATGTAATGTCGTAAAGTACAGTACCTTTTAGTGCCGTTTTCCTCCGTGTGACAGATGGAGGCTATTAAAACACATTTTCATTGTCTTATTGGTAAATAACGCAGCTGTGTTTAATGAAATATTGCTGCTAAGCAAGACGGTGCCAGAGTGCAAGAGGAAGTCGTATAGCCATCTTGTCATGGGTTTACTGTGCATGTAGAGTGTACGATATCTGTGATTTAGTGACCGATGGTTTTCACTGAGCTGCATCGTGTTGATTGTTGTTTGATTGTGTGTGTCAGTCCAGAGCGAAGTGAAATATAATGCCCCGCCACCAGCTCATCAAGCCTGATTTCCATCCTTTACGAAAAGGGAGTGTGCCCGAGTTATGGACTAACAACCACACACACACACACGGAGCAGTTCGGATTCTTCGAAGGTTTAGAAACTCGATATCAGTGGTGGCAGGTAAGATATGCATTCAAAATGCCCCCCTTCTGTCGCTTGATAAAAAGAGGAGAGGAGGAGGTTTGGCTTCGCAGGGAGCTTGGCAGCTTAGACGCTGTCTGTTTTATAGGGTGGACATTCACAGTAACCAACGATGACAGTTTCTATTTTTATACCCCTCACTCCTCTGAGAGAGATCCTGAAATCCAACATTGTCACAGCAGTCGGCTGGCGCAGGGAGGATTCCTGTGTAAAATGATAGGATGGGAGAAATATTTGACTTTAAAAGTAACTCTTAATTATCTGTTAATGTTCTTTAGTGCTCATAAGTAAATATGCAAAGTGTTCTCAAACCATCAGCAGGGCGGTTTATTTCTAGAACATATATGTGCTGGGGAAACATGACAAGGCACCACAAACTCTCCGAGTAACATTTGGGATGTGATACGAGTATTTGTCTTGAGCAAACAAAAGAGAAGTAATGGGTGCTTTACAAAATGTTCAATTGTTTTTTTTCGAAGTGAAAAATAGAATCACATTAAAATATGTTGCAAAAAAGTGCAAATTCCAAAACACTGATTGCATGTTGTAACCCTGCCTCCTACAAAATGATGTACCCATACAGCTAAACTGCACTCTCAGCTTGGTTTGGAGGGAAACGTGTTTCCCCCCCGGATTACTGTCACAGTTTGAAACTCGTGGTTAACGCTGTAAATTAAAACAGAATAAAACAAATCAATTCTGCAACAAAAGGTTTAGAAAATTACCAAGACATTTAAAGAAAGCAAAGACGCAACAAAAGTACCTGGTTAGGTTTAGACAAAGTACTGTATTTAGTACTTTTTGTTTTTTTGACCCGTTCACCACTCTGACCTGCTTCCGCGGCCTCATTTGGGCCTACGTCAAAAGCAAAACCACAACAATATGTTTCCCTTGATAAGTAATTGGTAATGCAGTCACGTTCTATGGGAGACATGGCTGGTTGTGGATAGGGAGCATCTGAAAGAAAACCTCAGATGACTGACTTAAATCATTATTGGGCGGGTTTTGCAAAGTTAGACCACTTACGTCACATGAAAAGATCAGCTTATGGCTTGGTTCACAGTGGCATCTATCAGGTCACTGAGCTCAGCCACACTCCCACTCTGCCTCACCTATGAAGGACACTCCTCACCCATTATGCTACGAGGACACTTGGAAGAGAAGGTCATGCTCAGCTCAGAACATACAAGCAGAAATTCAGTCAACTATACAGTAATTTGTTGCCAAAGTACAAACGTATGCTCATAATGCCAGTTTAAAGACGTGCCCTTCATTTGGACACTTTGCATAACGGGATAAGTTTTAAAAAAAAAGTATTTATCTCAGGCCAGCTGTCAGCAAAATACATATAGCCCATTGGTTTCTTTTTCGCTTTGGAGACATTAACACGATAACTCCAAAGAGCGAGCAAACATTATTTGATAGCCTTGTTTCGAGACAGATGGTACTGGCTGGCTCTTTGTCATCGCTTGGGGTAATTGTCATAGTCCCCATCAAAGCAGGCCCTTGCAGACACAGAAAACCAGTGGTTACTGAAGCCATTATGTCGCTGTCACAGTCTGAAGTGCTTCTGTACTTGCCAGACTCTGCATGGCTTTCTTTTTGGTCTCGTCGCTATTACGGGATTACCCCGTTGGCATGTGAAGCAAGTTTAACTAAACAGTTTACTGCGTTGGTGCCTAACAACTAAGATCCACCACATTCAAGAAATTAGGTAGCAAATAGAATGATGCCCCAGAGAGGGGTTTTTATTGTGATCTCAACAAACCAGGTGGCAGAAGGAAGAAGGTAATCCTACACATGTGAATGCCGGAGAAATAATTCGTATACTGTTGAAAATGGTTGATGTGTGTCTTTAACCTGGTTTTATGCTGATACAAGATGAAACGCTCAGTGGGAGGCTGTCAGGGACAGTTAAAGCACTTCATAAACATCACTTAAGGCTCTCCATGGACAGGAAGCCAATAGTGTGGATGTGAATTCCACATGCTGAACAAGCTTGAATGAGAATAACATCTTTATTTTCCATCAGTTGTTATTAAAGTTGAAATGTAGGTTCCCTCTGAGGGTGGGATTAGCGTTGAGAAGGAGGGCTTAATTAGCATTTTTGTTGGAAATTATAGGATAGCCTATGTGCTCTTGTTTATAAAGTTACAACAACAGCAACATGCTTGTTTAGCAGAGCAGGGTTACAAATCAAATATACCGATTGCTACAGAGGCACAGCTCAATGTCGGTTTGTCGGTTCACTGCTTTGGTGCAGACTGACGTACCTCAGTTAGATGCTATTAGATGCACTGGTGATCCCCTGACAATTCATTTTTGACTTATCCACTAAAATATCTCAACATTTTCTGCTTAAATTAGCAGAACAATTGGTGCAGACATTAATGGTTTACGGACGATTAACTTTGGTGATCCCCTGACTTCTCCTCAGACATTTGTGGTTGAGGGTGAAACGTCTTAGACTCATGACAAATGGATTGTCATGAAAGTTGGTATAGATATCAATGTCTACTTGATGATTTCCAACAACTTTGGTGATCGTCTGGCTCTTTCTCCAACTCCATAACTGGGTCAAAATTTTAACTTTGGTTACTTTGGTTACCTGCCAGAGTGTTGCTGTAGCATAAGCTACATGTCGTGGAGAGACAGCGTGTAGTTAGAGATATTGAACCCGACCAGCATCCAACTGTACCAAAGGTGCGTCTACATGTAAACATTTACATTGTTTCACCAGCTGCCTCGGCCAAATTTACAGTCTCCCAGAGGCTGTAACAGGTTCAGTTTTAAAGCTAGTGCGGGTATCATAGAAAACTAGAAAGGGATAGGAATCTATCAGTACCACCCGTGTCATTCCAGCTCGTCAGGAAGGAGTGTAAATTACACTCCTAAATTGGGCAACATTTTGGCAAGGGGAAACCAGGTTGGTCCCTGAACCTCTCACCTCAAGATGTGTGAAACACAATGGTTTCTATGACAACCCACGATTCTCCCCTTTATAAACATGCCCACATTGTGCTCATCCAATGCAGTTTGAGACAAAAATCATGCAGTGTTTTCATTGTAGTATAAATGTGTTATTTTTCTGCCAATTCTAAAATGGTGGATTTTAATATTTCTGCATGCTGGAGTCCCTTAACAGTCTTGAAAGCATAAGCATGAATTGGGCTTGACTGTAGACAGCTATATAGTAGATAATATTAGAATAGAGATAACAGTTTCATCTACAAGAAAACTGTACCCATATTCAAAATGCATACATGTTATTTCTAAGGTCTAAAACAGTCCAAAAATATTAGTTGCCATGAACAACTGAGGAGCTAATTTTTCACAAATGTTGATTGAACTTTGCTCACAATGGAAATAACATGAAGGCATTCTTTATTTAGGTGTTGTTCCTCTTAAAGCCACAAAGCTAAAGTGGGTTGCTGTTCAGAGTCCGTAGCTGTGTACACACAGCACAAGAGCAAATCCCAAAAACAAAAAGGGCCAGCTTTTATTACAGATAGGACAAGTGATCTACAGAGCACATATGTAGCCTCTGCTGGAGCAGACACACACGTATAGCAATTTAAATTCAGTTAAACTAAGGTCTTCTCTGTCATGCAATTTAAGAAGCACTCATGAAATGCGATGCATCCTCTTCACTGGTCAGTTTTTGTCCGTTAAGTGGTAGATATGGTGTCAAGTAGAAAGTGTTGAGGAATTTTTAACTGGTTATGAAACAGTTTATTTAATACTTCCATATGATCGACATAAGTAAGACCATCCGTGAGAATATCGGCTAATTCTAGTTTTTCTTGTTGCTTGGTTTTATGCCACTGGGTCTGATTCCTCATGCAATCAGAGGAAATCATGCAGGTTCACCGGAAACTCTTTCAGCTCAGACTCCCTGCTGGGACCCAACACCATCACCACACTGATGGAGACCCAGGCCGTATCACTGGGCCCGCTGGAGGGAAGGGAGGCACGGGAGAACCAGAACCAGGACTGAGTGGGGGAAACTGTCAGATCCTGCTGCAGTAAACTGAGTGGTTTTCTAAAAGGGAGTCTGGTGCTCGGAAACACTACCACTTTTGCCCACAGGGACCGCCAAAACCAACGCAAAATAAAAGTTCCTTGTAGTAGCTTTAACTTAAACTGCCTCTATATAAGTTATTTGAAGATATCTATGATTTAACTTGCATGAGGTCAGTGCAATTTAGCTCTGTCTCTACAGTACGACCCACAAATTATTAACTCGTGGATAAGGCTAACTCGTGCCAAAGGAGATAGGCTTTTACCCTGCAGGCTTTTCTGACTCAAAGACCTCTGGTTTCTGAAGACAATAAATTTATGCTAGATATCTAATCACATACTCACTGGAGGCTGTTGACCTCCAACATTAATAGCCTGTGAAGTGTGAATTCACCATGAAAGTAAGGCCTTGCCTTTTTTGTGCTTTTGTACTGTAATTATAATAAAGTAACTAGAAAAGCCATTGCACTGAATGTGTCAACCGGTGATGTGTCAGATCACATGCCGTATGATGCTAATGTGCACATTACACATCACTTAAGTGGTCTTTATTACAATAATAATTACAATAATACGCTTGACCTTTAATTATTGCATGCATAAGAGTGTCAAACACTTCATCAGCTGTTAGTCACAGTGGAAGGAAAGTTAATTTAAGGGTTCTGTTTGATAGCTTTTAAAAAACCCTCACTTCACTGGAAAATAACGTGTAGTGATTCATTTTGTACCTTACATCTGTAGCTGTTGGGTCTGCTACTGATTGCATTTTATTGATAAACCATTGCAGTCGTTTTATGCTTTAAAATATAGTTTGTTCACACTTCTAAGACAACTTAATACAGCGGCTGTACATATCTTCATCTCTTTACAACTGGAAAGAATTCAGCTTTCATGTCAAAGGCAAACTATTGTCACTGTTTCCAAGAGAAACTGCAGCCTTTTCATTTTAAACCGTTTACAATAACCTTGTGATAATCTAACTTTCAATCTAAATACAACACATTGCAATATGCATACAATTTCTAGGATATTACTTGTCAGCAATCTGACATTTGATAGCATACAGACATAAAACCAGCGGCGTTGTCAGAGTTTGTTGTGTCGTGAGTGCAGACAGCATAGCTTAGTGCACATCATGGCTAAATATTTAGCTGATTTCGACAATATGGATGCGGCGAGAGATCTGAGAACGAGAATTGTCGGAGCCAGACGCACATTAAAAAAAACATACCGGATCAAGCGAAATGTAAAAAAAAAAAGTTAAAATTCTCTGCAGGGTCCTTTCCATAATGTTGTCAGACACTTATAATTGCAATCAGAGCCTGTCATTGGTAGGAGTTGTCCCGAGCTATTACATCACAGCCCGTTCAGCAGCCTGCAGTGTTTTCCCTTAATACCGTAACAACTTCAAAATGAGTCCTTCCCATTTGTCTCTTAGACACCACAACATGGGAAAATTATGTCCGGGTTTAAAAGTACTGAAGTTACCCTTTGAGTACGTTACGTAAGATAACTTCAAACAAAAGTCATTGTTGAGTTTTGGTTTCACACGGGACATGGACATCACTTTCCTGGGTCAAAGTGCTGTGTTTGTTTGACCCCTGGGTACCTTTGTGCCTCTTATACAGACGTCTGTACCAAGATGTCGAGTGCCGTGAAAAAGTGTCATTATTTGACAACCTGGGAATAATACCAGGCTGCCTCACCACCTACGGTGTACGCGCCTGTTGTGCTGTTTTCCTGCACCACCCTGTATAACCATGATATGCATTATTGCAGAAACATGATTGCACGGCTGCACTTATCTTACTCTGTCTGTCAGCATAGGTTTATGCACACTATCACACTTTCCAGACCCAGGAAATTATGTCCATTTTCTCCAATCTACTTAATCTGTTTCTCATTTTGCTCAATATTACCACATCACGGTAAACTTTCTGGTTGACTACACACTATTTCACAGCGGTCGCAATATTTACTGTGCAGAGACTGTTCAGAGGATAATATACACATATAGTTCTGCCAACTATATGTGCCTTGCATTGTTCCTTTCACTGTTGTCCGTCCTATCATGTGTAAGCGTGTCTGTTTATTACAGTACATTTCCCTGCAACTGTAAATGGGGTGACAGGGCCTTCACTGAAAACTGTTGCCCTTTGATGATTCACAGTATCCTAGAAAGGCAAATAATATTAAAATATACTGGAATTATCATAGCTGTAACCTTGTTTTTAGTATCAAAGTGCCAAATGATACATCACTTTGTTCTTTGCTTTGTCTGAAGCTTCTGAGGTGAAAACGGTTGAGGTTGCAGGATTTATCTGTTATTTTGTAAATTCCCTTCATCTCAAGGTTCAGGCTTTGTACGCCCTAATAATTCTTCACTGACCTTGCCTTGCGCTACGTTTGTTGATCTTACAATTTCAATTTTTTCAAATGATTGCTATCCAACTCGACACAAATTATTTTCTTCCTGTTTGATGTCAGGCCGTCCCACAAAGACAATCTGCATACACGGAGAATTGATTTCCACGCCCCGTCACACAACCATGATGAATTATCAATTCATGTTCTTGTGCTCGCGCCCTTGATGTCATTATCGTTAAGAGAATATCCGTTTCGGTAATTAAAAACATGGTAGGCCGATACATTTCACATGCATTAGGGTCACATCTCTGATGAATCTCTCTAAAGGCTATGCATAGCGAGTAAGTCAGAAGTAAAGATGCCCAGTGAGTGCATCATTTATAGAGAAGAAAAAGTGTGTCTCAGTTGTTGTTGCCAAAAAGGGCTCCAGCTCCGTTCCAATAAAGAGTTCCATTTATGAGTACCGTTTCTTATTTACCAAAAACAACAGAGACAGGCGCAGTATTGTGGGGTTTGGGGAATGTGCTGTAAATGGGGGACAGAGGGGACACTCTGTCCCCAAGCTGTTCAGAACTATGAGAATGGGGGGAGACGTGATAATGGGAACCAGAGCTGGAGGCACATTGGAAATAGGAGTTTGTTTTACCGGTTGTGGGGGGGGTTGAGATTTGGATGTGGACCTGGATTTATACCCGACGATTGATTTGGATTTAGCAGCCTCGTCACTCTTGGACTCCACATCCGTTGAAATAGAAGTCATTTTGACCAAAAACCACTGCGTAAAGTAGGTTATTGTTGCCCCTAAAGTCAGCAGTGATTGTCCTATAAGTGCATACGTCTTTTGAGTTATGAGCAAAATAGCTAAGAGAGATGAAAGAGATGGCTGTGTATATTCAGGTCTCTTCTTTCAGACTGCTGCGAACATATTGTCATGGTGGAAATTACATACAAGAATCCACTCACTGTAAAAGTACTCAACCCTACCAGAAGATGTTCTAATCGATATTATAGGAATAGTATCAAAGGAGTAAAATACATACACGTGAACTGTTTGCATGATTCAGTACTTGTTAATCCTGCTTTTGTTGTTCATGCAGTCCGACTGAATAATATAACACATCTCTCTCGCTGATTTATTCATTATATTTGTCATTATTATGAAGAAGTAAGGCACATAATGATATGAGATGTTATTTTAGGATGATGAAGCTGTAGGTAAATATTTGTTCATCCTTGGGGTTAAGTCAAAAGAGTCTCTTGAATTTGCACCCAACATGCTGTCAAAATTTTAATTTATAATTGGCACACAACAAAAACAAACTTGTAAAAAACAAAAGAAGCTCTACCCCAAATCACAGAGATTCTGATTTGCACTGGACTAATATTATCACATGACCTCTGTGTTTGGTAAAATATGGAAGGGTATTTGCGGAATTTGTACTTATATTATATGAACTGGCGTTTTGACCAGGATTAACATCACAGGAGACCTCTGCACTTTTTTACAAATGATCAGAGGTCCGCAGGTAACACTAGTCCAATGCCAATAGGGCTTTAGTGTTTGTCTGACATGCTTTACAGTCTGTGACTACTTTTCTAACACCACATCTTTTGTTGTGTTGTGTCAGACTTTAAAAATAGCTTCAACCTAAATTTTAGTTTCAAAAGGAGAGCAGCTGACACTCAATACCCTAATGGCACATTAGACAGTAGGCAGATTTTAAATTTCATGGCAGTAAGTAGCTTTTTTTTGTCTGCACCTGTTCTGAAACTGTGTGAGCAATCAAAGCACATTCAAACATCCTTTTGATATACGACATGGCTCCGAGGACTTGGGAGTCAGTTCCCACGGGCTGACTGAAGCGCCTCTGAGCCCTAATGAGGTAAACTGGTGGGAGAGAGTACAGCCTGCACTCTGCACTGGCATCAAGACTTAATTGCTCTTTCAACGATGCTGCGTGCAAAGCCGCTCTCCTGCTGCAGGACTTAATGAGAGAGCTATACGAACGCGCTGCAGTCAACTCATCTCTTCACGTGTTACGGTGATGATGATTAGAAATCACTTGGGTGCGCGCTGGTTTGGAGAAGGCCCAAATCAAACCAACAAGATCAACGTCTGTGCCGGCGATGTTTGTGGTTGTAGTTGTTCCAGCAATGAGGCATGTGAGCCTGTGGTGAAGTAGGCAAAACATCAATTGCACTTGCTTCCACAACATATGTACACATACGCTTGCATGCACCTGGGCACCACTGATGTTTTTCTCTGAATCTCTCCCTCTCTTACCCACTACACACACACACGCAACATTTGTGCACAATATCGACAAGCTAGCATGCCACACTTAAGTCCACTCTGAGCACATGTGGACAACTCACACCGTTTAGTCCTTTCAACTGCTTTTTTCTTCCGGAAAATATCAATTGTAAGTATCACAATCATCCACTTGTTACTCTCTCTCTTTCAGTGCAGCAGGAATTTATAAATTCAGGAAAAAAGTATTAGAATTGTTTGTTTCTGCAAACCACAGGATATCTTAAAGTGCGACTCCACTAAAGGTGTGCTAGGAGGGTTGTGGGCAGGTCCAACAAACACGGGACTTTCTCTCAGGAGACTGGTATCCGTGTCCCGTGTAAAGCCAAAGCTAAACATTGTCTTTACGCTTGTTACGCAACTTGTGAGGTAAGAAAGTCCGCTCAGGGCAGTTGTTATTTATTAACGCTAGTGACCTTAGGGTTGGGTTACGTTTTTAGGTTATTATTCTAACACAAATCATGATCTGTTTTTTAACCTTAACCAAGTACTTTTGTTGCCTTTAAACCTAACTAATCTAATTTCAGAATGTTAACCAAAGTAACAATGTGTGTTTCTGGAAGCGTGATACAAGCCCGATATGTTTTCATGAAACATATTTGTGTTTCAAAAACGTGCACATTCAATGTTTCACATGGTTTGGAGAGACATACAAATCAAACATTTTCTGCTGACTTGATAAATTATCACGGACAAAAATTGACTAGACTCTAATAAATGGTCTTTATGGTCAAGCATTTGCAATTATTTTTTGGAATAGCAGGGTGGTGGGGTCCACAAAGCAGGTAATTATCATATATTTACACTAATCTATTCCCTTTATTATTTTGATGTTGTGTCATATGTTGTATTTAGGAGAGCATGATTTGTATTCAAAGTACTAAAAGGGACATGGATTATTTGATCTATTTTGTTAAATATGAGGAAGGGGGATTTTAACCTGTCCCATCTTCAGAGACAGAGCCTGTGTTGTTAACCGTGCTTTGTGGTTGTGACTCTTTTGGCATTCATACAACCGATGTGTTTATGGTTAGATTGTTCACAAGAGCAGAAAAGTGTTTATCTAGCCTCTTCATTTTGCTCTCAAAGTGTAGCCTACCAACCGCATTTTACTTTTAAAAGTATGCTACAATATTAAGGGAGAATATTCCAGTATTAAACAGTGTTTTCCAATATTGAATATATGTGTGTGTGTGTAAAATTCATACTACTACAAGGTAAGCATTTTTAAAACACCGGGATCACACTGGATGTCACTGGATGTCAATGGTCGCACAAGCAGTAAGCTGTTGACACCAGAAGCACATCTCTCCGCTTTGTTCAAAAAGCATTTCTGTTCCTCTTCAGCTTTCTACAGAGCTAATCTCCTTCTGTCTGTCGGCTTGTGGGTCTGTGTTTATACGCGTGTCTATTCGTCGTGCTTGCTTTCTTTTTTTAGACACAACTGACAAAAATGTGAGAAAGACCGTAATTTAAAAACCATGGAATCGTGGGGAACTGAAACTCCGTGGGGGAGGGGAGGAAAGTCAAAAGCATGCGTTGTTTATTTTATTCCATCATTCATCAGACATATTTATATCGTCATTGTAAATCACCAGGCGGTTTTCTTGCTAGATTTGCTCGTGGCGCGAAAAACAATGGAGCTGACGCCAAAACTATCAGTGAAGATCGCAAGCCGGCTGTAGACGTCCTCACTGCCGCACATCCTGTGAGGACAGCTCGAATGGTTTACATGGGCGCCGATAGGACGCGGGTAGCGGTTATCCGGAAATTGCTGTGCCTCTTCCTCCAATGTGAACCTGACGTAAGACTTGTTTTATTTTGTTTTGGCTTGTGACAGTGCACGACTTTAATTGCTCATGCGTATACTCTACACTTTGAAATGTCTGTGCAAACTGACTTTTTCCTTTCCGGACTTTTTTTTTCCAGCTCCCAAACAAACCAGCCTGCAAGTGTGGTTTAAATGTACATGTAAGGGTGAGGCAAATGAAGACTTAACAAAGCACCTCTGTCAACTTTGGGAATACACTGTAAAGCACAGTGCTTACACTGTATTAATAGGATTAAGAAGCTGCAATCTGCAGAGCTACATGAAGCATTTTTACGTCTGGTATGAAAATAGTATAATGGAGTACAGCTTTGAACAGCTTTTTAAATGTGGTTGATGGACAGAGGTTACTCACTGCATTGTTAACATTATTCTTTTATGTTATGTACTTTAGTCTTGCGCTCATCACCTCCTGAGCGACTGCCAGTGGTTTACGCTTGAAGCCAGCAGCTGAGATAATTGGGCATCTCTGTAACTGGTGGTTGGTAGACCATGATCCAAAGCCACCAGTGCAATTTCCCTGTCTGATTGAGATGGCGTTATCAGTGGATGAAAAAATTTGATTATCTTTTGATCTGATCGCTCAGAGAACGACTACCAAATTGGAAACAAAGCATCTCGGATCATTTATCCTTTTCAGAACGTCGAGCCTTTTCAGTGGAGCTGTTAACACTGAAGTGTTTGCTCTCTCCTCAGCTCTCTACAGATTGGTATGAAGCCTCTCCATCTGACGATGTTCTGTCAAAATACAGTCACTTCAATGATGTGCTTTGTGGATTTACACGAGAATTTATCACCTGACTAGATCGCTTTGCATTATTCATTGAGCAGCGAGAGTCAGACCTCGATCCGAATGCAGACAGCGTTGAGTTCACAGTCAGAGCCGTACAAGTATGACAGCACTGTCTTCACAGCGCCCTTGTTAAAAGCGAAGACGACCCGAAGCCTCATTACAGTCCTTTTGCTGCATTTGTTGAATGCTAAGAGTGGAGAAAAATGTGAGCGATCAAATGAATGCAAGAGTTTCTCCTTCGTTTACGTCAAATAATGCCAGCCACAGGAAACTACGACTTAACCTTTGGGTTCAATGGAAACATGATCTACTGCAAAAAGCAACGTGATCTCATAGATAATACGTGAAATGACCTCGACCGAGACCAGGCAACGCACAGCGGAACAATCTGTATTGATAAATAGCTCTACAGTCCAAGAACAATATATTTATTTTGGATTTTGGGTGAACGGTCCCTTTAAAAGAGAATTACATGGTGGCTCATAATGTGTACAATCATGTGCCAGTCTCATGCTACGTCAGTAGCTCTGAATATTGCATATTCACATGGATGCATTTCGTTTGTGCGTCCACCACAACACACGACATTGATTTTCCTATTGCCATTGTTTCCATGGTGCCGAAACAGAATTTTTAACAAATTATGCTAACACCACGCAATGCCCCCCCCCCAAAAAATAAACAGTAACATCTCTTTCCTACTCACAGGGAGGTCTGTGGATTATCTTTAATCATCTTGAGGTCATCATTAATGGGAAGAGACATTGCTGTTGAGTTTTTCAAATGTGTTTGGCCCTTTTAATGAAGCACCACGAGTCCCATTATATTGGAGAGAAGCCAGATCTCCACCACTGATACCTCCAAAATAAGGCAACTCAGTCCAAAACAATCTAGATTGATAAATAGCGCTGCTGGTAAAAGGAAAAATATGTATTTTTGATTTGGGTGTGAACCGTCCCTTTTAAAGGATCATTTCACGTATATTTGTAAGATCAGGCTGGTAAGTATGTAAAAAGTAATATCGGCAAACTAACATAGAATTTTGATTGAGTCAAAAATAATTCCAGTTGTTGCTTCACACATACTCATGTGTATATCAGTAACAGTAAGTCACAGCTGATGGGATAAAAGATGACGTTAAATGCCGTCAAGAACTGTTTAGGACGGCCTTTATGTAAAAAAACAAAAATGTGGGCGTACATCAATAATAGCTACTTACAAATATGCGCACACATTATCAATATTTACAAACAAAAAGGCATCCTCCAAATGAAGAAGATCAAAACTGTGCTCACGCCACAAAAGGGCCATGGAGATAAAAACACATCAATTAGCAATACAGCAGGCCTTAGGAAATCAATTGGTGTTGTTTTTATATAAATATATGTGTAACCTGAGCACAGGCCTAATCAACCAGACTAACAGAAAACACCTGTGTGTGTGTGTGTGTGTGTGTGTGTGTGTGGGTACAGACACACACAGGCAAAAATAAATCCTCTCCACAGGTGTGCTAACTTGTCGTTAATGCTCCTTCTCCTCTGTGGAATGCTGCTTGGGTGTTTCTGCAGGGCCGATCACTACGTGGGAGCACCTGAACTCAATCCTCCAAGCCGCTGTAAAAGCTGCCACCTCAGGCCCTTTTGTCCCGTTGTTCACGTACTGTGTTTCAAAACACACAGCAACATTGCGTTTCTAAGACAGATGTGTAGGCCTTTATGTTTGACAAGAAATGCTTGCTCAAAAGGTTTTGTTTTTGTCTGAAGATTTGGTGATATTTTGAGCTAATTCCTCTTTTTAAGGTTTTCATTGTAATTTTCTAAAATCATATTATTCAATAATCTGCAATCGGTCTGATTCCAAATGAATGATCACATGTTTTACTTGGATTTGACTTAAAGGCCCTATGTTTATAACCGTGAGATAATATCTTCCTTCAGAATATTCTGCCGACATGAATTTAAACTTGAAGAACTATTAGATGTGTAATAGCAGTAATGAACAATTGCAACACAATCATAGTAGCGTTTGTGGTGCTCAAGGTTAAGAAAGTAGTTCTAACGCCATCATTGTCTGCAATAATCAGAAGTTTTAGAGGCCTTCAAGGTTTAGAATTTGGAAATGCACCCTGCAGGCTCTCCTAGTCTGATCTTTATCAACAGCACAATCATATCGTATACAACTTAAAGCTACGAGACAAGTCATCAAGTTTTATCAGTAGTGACACTGTGTGTAACGACTGGCTGGCAGAACTTATCTTCTCTGAATAACTGGCTCGTTATACCTTTCCAGTCTTCCCAGGGGATTCAAGGCTTTAGACCCGTATACATCAGTGAAGTATCAGCAGTCTCGAGCAGTCTTGTTAAATATAATTGGCTCTTTTTGTAAGCTCTATTCACACACTTGCTCATACTGCTACAATACCAACCGCCCTCCCAGGATGCCTGAAACACTAACCTTTTCAATAGTTGTCTCTAAATGGCAAAAGATCATAAAAATGACGGAGTCACCGAGAAGTCTATCTCTTGTGTCTGAGATTCTTGTACCAAATAGATGCCTGTAGTCAATAAATCCCTCTTAGGCTGTGATACATCCGGAACACTTAATACCCCGAGTACAAAATGTCTCTTTAAAATAGAAACAATTGATGTTTGATATTTTTTGTTCCCTTTTTGTTTGACGGCACTTTTTTAAATGTTGAGAAAAGTGCTATTACAGGACTGTCAGGAATATATTTGTGTCAAAGTAAATCCCAAAATTGGCAAAAAACCAAGGAGCCATGCTCCTTGAGACCAAGGAGCATGTGGAGCAGGACCAGAGCTACGACGAAGCAAAACGGGCACTATACAAAAGAGGAATGGTTTGAGAATAGTTTAAAACTGTATTTGCAGACGTGTTGATTCATACTCTTGAACGTCCAAGTAATCCGTATAGAAGTTAATGCATCAGCGCACAGGTATTGTCAGGGTTCTGCTGATGCAATCCCTTACAGTGTTTGTTGTGTGATCATTAACATCAAGTAAAAGATGGTGAGGATGAATTGGAACAACAGTAAAGCTGTACGTGGATGGAAGCCATGTTTTGTACATGGTTTGTATCAGTTGCAAAAGACAAGCTGGTGACTGTTTCAAGAACACCCATAGTTTCAGTCAGGCTAGGAGAGGATCGGCAGATTGTTCTTTTCTACTGTTGGATCATTATGACAGCTGTGGTCCCAGGCTGTTCGTGGCAAGGCTGACTGACAGGTCGGGCGCTATGGAGCTGACAGGCTTAGCGCGTCCATCGGCAGATACAGATGTCACATGCAGCACAGGTCCATCTTGCAGCTGAGAATGGAGGAACAGGACGGTCATCTCCGGGGGGGCTGCGGGAGACGCAAAGCAGCCTCACAAGAAAAAGATAGGGACAACTCAGTGACTTGAAAAGGCAGAAAAACACTCAACCTTTTTTTTGAATCACCAAGTGGACCATAATTCAATCAAACCCTTGAAAGTTTTTTTTTTTTTTTTTTTTTTAAATGAAAATCATGTTTCATACGTTGCATGCCAAACAAAGCCCGCGCCAGTTTGGTTTCACACACATGCTGTAACGCCAACCGCGCGTCAATGCTGCAAATGTATGGAGACTTTGATTAAATCCGAGAATGGGCCGATTATCAGGCGTGTAATGGAGAAGTTGTAAAAGCTGTCTGAGTGTAGCCGACTCGTGCAACCTAATTAGATGAGACAAAGTTCAGCATCTCTTGGGGGTAGGATTAAGAACACATTGTGGAATGCAGACCGCTTGGACAAAATCGATTATGACACTAATCCTTGATGAATAATGAATACGGTAATTTACCAAAGAACGCTGCGGGGGGGGGAGTCCATTGTGTGATGATAAAACGATGCTTGGAGAGGTAAGCTGGAACGGACTATTTACTAATACATGGTAAGGAGAGACCTTCCCTATGATGGTAATGTGCAGTGCCCTGAGGCACCTGCCTAAGACCTTTTCCACCCACGGGTGAGAAGGCCAATGCAGAAAACTCAATTAAGTAAGACAGTGGAATCTGTGTGAATATACCTGATGCCAAACACTTAGTGACAAAGGTAAGTTACCTGTTCCTCTGGGAGGATATAAACTCGCTTCCCTCAAGCTGCGGCGCTTAAATAATTTAACACATAAAAGACTACGTGAGGGATGTGTTGACTGAAAATCAATTGGATGTCCACAGACTCGTATGTCTCTTTCGCAGCGTTGGCACGGGCACCTCTTTAAAAGGTGCAATAGGTTTTCACTGCGGGGGATTTGCTCAGAAAGTACTTCGGGAATCCGGTGCATAACAACAGTGTGCTTACCAAAGAATGTGAAAACATTTCAGAGACACCACAGCATCACTGAAGCTAGATATGCCTTTCTGTTAGAACAATCATTCAAATGTATTCCTTGACTGTGTGAAACGGAGGTAACAAAGACACTACTCTGTGTCAAACCACGATGTAGGCGTGAATCTTCCCAACAAGAAAATCAACTTTCACAAAGTGAGCCCTAAACTTTTGTTTTGAACAACGTCTGGTAATCGTGCGAACAATGCTAATTGAAACTTTACAATCCCTTTGGACTCTACAACACACTCATTATAATCCTAAAAGTCATAGAGGTTTCTGCAATTGGGACACAAAACTCCAAGCGAAGCAACCACACATTTCATAACCCCGAAACAGTAATGAGGCACAGGTTTCTGATGAAGATGGGTTGTCTGTCCCTTCACTTTTTAAAGGTGTAATCTGTGTGGGATTCCGCACAAAATCATGCAGGTTCCCAACCAGCCCACCGCTGACAGACCCAGATCCGGCATCGCTGCCACCTTCAACCTGCAGCTGAGTCCTCTCCTCCACAACCTTGTCTCGCTCCTCCACCAGTCCCCGGTGGGAACCGACACCATCACCATGCTGCTGGAGGCCCAGGCCGTATTGTTGGGCAGCTGGAGGGAAGGAAGGGACGGGAGAACCAGAACCAAGACTAAGTAGGAGGGACCGTCAGTCCCCACTGCATTAAAACGAGAGGTTTTCTAAAGGGACTCTGGACACAGTAGCGACTGGTCCACAGGGACCAGCAAAATCAGGACACAATGAAAGTTCCTTGAAGTAGCTTTAAATACAAGCACAAATGTTAAGTATCTAAAAGTACAAGTATTCATTGTGCAGAACGGCACATTTTAGAAAAGAAAATATTACTGGATTATAAATATTAATGTTAAATCGTTCTATTGCTGCAGCTGGTATTGGTGGAGCTAATTTTAATTACTTTATACAGCTGGGTAGCTTGTTTGTTTCCCCCCAAGGATCAGGACTTATCTTAATGCATCTGGATTTATTTGTTGATTAAGTTATGTATTATTTATCTAAATTTGTAAATCGACTAAGTAAAGTTATCAGATGAATGCAGTACAAAGTACAATATTTCCATTTGAAATGTAGAGTATAAGTTTAAAGTAGCATTAGACTGAAAAAGGATCACAGCATGTTACATCTGTTTAGTCTTGTACAAAAGATGGACACCCAGTGTCTCAGGCTCAGATATTGCACATCCTAGCTCTTGCCTCCTGAAAACCATTAAGAGACCAGTTGGTGGGAGACTTTACAGAAAGCCTCTCTCTGTTCTGGTTTTAAACCAAGAATCTGGCCTCCTTTATCCCATCTCTGTGAATGTGACGTGTAATAATTACACGGAAATACTGTAGGCTCTCCTGTTTGTGTTGCCCCCTCTCTCTCCTCCTACACTCGGCTCAGAAGATTCATGGATACAGCAGCTTTTGCTAGATCACTCAATTTGTAACACCGCCCGAGCTGAACTTCTGATTTATGAACCGTCAAGGGTCTACAAGAGGCCATTAAGTATAGCGAACATGAAGGAGTGAGATGTATATGAATTAAGTTCAAACCCGAGATTATAACTCTCCGTAATATCTAGGTTCACTGGTTATGAGAAATACTCGAGGCTTGAAGGAACCTAAATTGCAGGGTACGTAACAAAAAAGTCATTATTCTGTCAGACATTTATAATGTAACCTACATTCAAAATAGTCATTGTGTATTGATGGTAACAGTCTGTCATGCAGCATCCAGTAGGTTAATCTACTATATGTGCACTGATTATACTAGTGGGTGTTGGTGGTTTAGAGGCAGAGAATATAAAGCAGGTTTGTGGATGTGTGTGTGTGTGTGTGTGTGGCACAGTCTGTGAGTGTTTATGAAATACAGCCAGCCTCAACTTTGTTGATTTAGATTTAATTCCATGAGTTTGGACAGAAACATTTCTCAAAGCATAATTCTGTTTTTGCAGAGACACCAAAACTCAGCGAGGCGTACGTACGTTTCAGGGCCTTGGAAGTTCCACAACGTCAAAGCGTTGATCCAAGCACTTCCATCTTCACAGTGGTTGTAGTAATTTAAATGATTTGACAGGTACATCCTCTCTCTTGACAGAGGCAGGCTATTACAAAGAGTCTGTGATTCACATATGGGCTGAGTTGAGACAGCTTTGCCAGGCACAGCAGCACACAATCCTTTTTCATTTAGGTTTCTTTCCCTGAATTTGCAATTGAATCCACAATGTAAATTTGGTGCATGTAAAATGACACGGAGACAGCACAACAGATGCTCGAACAAATGTACGCCGCTTCCTGGTTTGGCCAGCTGCTCAACGAAAATACAGAGTTGGCCTAAAGGTTTCACATCCCATATTGCAGTTGTCATGTGAAAAGATGGCATCTTAAATGTATGAACTGGTGGGAAATCATTCTATTTGCTGCCAACACCATGAGAAGGAACTGTGTCTTTTGTGTTATCTCTGACTGCAAGATTGGGAACAGCATAGAGGTAGACTGGCAAAATGGGGGGTTATGTTATTCCTTGCAACACTGATGTTGGCCAGAGGAAAATGTTGGCGTAGTATATTTTATGCAAACCACGGATAAGTTGAATTGATGTTTTACATCAATGTTGTAGTGTTTTTGTTTCTAGATCACATATGGGCAAGAAAACTTGGTTGGGTTTAGTAAAAGATCATGGTTTGGGCTAAAATGAGTAAGTTGCTTTTGGTTTTACGTGGTACACAAACACCAGTCTCCTGGGTGAAAGTCCTGTGTTTGACTCATCCATCCACGCAGTAAGTTTAGCTGAAAGCTAAACTCAATTTGGAGCAAAGCTTTTCAGCAAAACCAAACCAATAAAGTGACAGAGATGACTTCAGATAAAAATGCAGGTATAATTAGATGGATGTGTCATCAGCGACAGTAGCTACAGTGAATGCTTGAAATGTAAAGAAACCCTCAGATGATTAGGTTTTATCAGCACCATTTCCCACTGGTCTCCTTGTTTTTCCAAAGCTGGTGAAATCCAAGCAGCATCCATTTTTCTTTGAGTCAAAGCGGTGATGTGCTTAGCCAGACAAGGACGTTGAGGAGACGATCTTCAAACCCGTCTCTCCCGAGTATGAGCTGTCTTAAAGCCATACATGATGGTGCTTTTGAAAAGGTTGCACAGCCGCGGGGAAGGCGGTTCAAACAACTAATTAATACACTAATTTATTCATTTTCGTAACCGCTTATCCTATTCAGGTTCGCAGAGGGCTGGAGCCGATCCAAGCTGACAATGGGTGAAGGCAGGGTAGACCATGGACAGAATGCCAGACTATCGCTAGGATGACACATCTGACAGACAGCCATTCATGCTCACCTTCACACCTAAGGGCAATATAGAGTCATCAATTAACCTAAGCTGCATGTCTTTGGACTGTGGGAGGAAGCCCGAGAACCTGGAGAAAACCAACGCTGACACAAAGACGACACGCAAACTCCACACAGGCCAGGCCGTTCAGCCCGGGATTGAACCCCGCCCCTCTTGCTGTGAGGCGACAGTGCTAGACGCCATAAACATAGATACATATGATAGATCGATAACAAAACCACATCTTTTAAAAAATGCTTCTATTTATTCTACTGTTTGGCTTACTATCGTTGGTGAAAGTGTTATTACGAATCACATTGTCCAATTGAAATTGTTCTACTATATGTTATGTTGTGGTCAATGTGTGCCCCTCAACTCTGTGCTGGTATGGCGCGGCTCCGTGTATGCAATTAATCACATGTCCTGCCAAAGTTTCATAATGAAACTAATTCAGTGACGGGCGCTTGGTGTGGGAGGATCCCCTGACGTCTTACCGGTGCAGGCTGGCCCTCGTTGGGCGCATTTCCTCCGCTGCAACCGGCTGAAGGTCTGTTTGGAAAGGCCTATAGGGTTAAGGTGGCTCTGGCTGTGGCTTTAAAGCGTGTCGTAGTGCTCCTGATCCTGCCGCGGGTGATGGTCCGCAGCGATGTCAGCAAGCTACCCAACTCATCTTGAAACACGGACCCAGCTTTGTTTATGATTCATGTAGATCTTGCCTCTTCATTTTTTTCTCAAAGTGCACCAGATTGAAGCATTTCATTTTAAATTGAACAGACCCCTCTATAGTCCGAGGTCCACCCACCAGTCTCACAAAGTCCTGTGGAAAACACTGGTGTAGCCATGTGAAAAAACTCTCCACCTGTGCTTAAAGTAGTTTGACATTAGTGGCTGAGCAGACAAAAACGGCTGAGTTGGCTGTACTGTCCATTATGCAGATGCATTAGCTGTCGAAGAGGAGGATGTAGAATAGACGGATAAGGTAAAACATGACGTGTAGTTTACAATGCCTCAATCACTCAGCCTTACTGACCGACTCCTCCCAATGGGTACAAAGAAGTTTGCACGATGTCTCAAAAAGAAGAGTGTCATCAAAGAGCATGTGTCAAGGATTGCACTAGCGAGGCAGACAGTAGCTTAAGGCTAAATCTAGAGTCCTTGTATGGCAACAGGCAGTCTAGCAGAGACTATAGACAAGAGTTGAAGGTCAAGGTAGAAACACCATTGGTCCTGATCACAGTTGAGGGCACAAGGACAAGGACAGACCTAGATACAGTAACTGCAGGGAGCCAGTGGCTTGTGTCAGCCACTGCTTTAAAGACATATTTAGGTATACGAACAAATTGGTTAAGTTTGGCCAAACCTGTCATTTCTCTTCTCAAACTGGCCCAGCATTTGGAGGATTGATGGAGTAATAAACCATATATCAATATCATGTGCATGCTGTTGAGTGTCCGTGACTGCAGGAAGTGCGTGATCACTGGTTGCATCAATCAATAAACGACATGCAAAAGTCATTGAGGACAGGCTAGATAGCTCTTCTCCCCCATATTTAGATCTAGTCTCGACCAGAATAAAGACTGGGTGAGAGATGGACTCTGATCATGATTCAAAGTCAAATCTCTTGATGCAGTTTGAAGAAAGTGAAGTCCTTCATGTTGTGATGGATGCTTTATGCTGAAATTGGCTGATTTGTCAGTTTGTTGTTAATTTCTTTATCATTATTTACGCTCATCGGACCAACGTTTTGTCATATCTTACATATACTTTAATCTGTCAATCTATTTTTTTATTTAACCTTTCATTTAGCCTGGGAATACCCATTTATTCATTGATCCAATGTTCAATTGTTTGTTCCGAAGTATTCATCAGTATTTCATGTTTCTGTCATGATTATTGCTTTTTTAAAAAACAAATATATTGGGGTCGTGGAGGGACCCCAGTCAAAGCACCCAATTGCAGCGTATGAAGTTTTAAAAGATGATATATTTATTGAGTCCATGTTTGACATTGGGCCTCATTTAACGTGTCACAACCTATCAGCGGTTTAGGGAGACTCTGTCTGTCAGACGCAGCAGACTCATATTTAGGCGAGTCTATTTCTGTTTCACACAATATGCAAATTAAATGTAACTTTCCTAAAATAATAATGGTTTTCTTTAATTACATATAACTAATAATGCCACAGTAGTATATTATTGTCCCTCTAGTCCTTGTATGTTAAATATGTTAGTAGGATGAGCGTTAAAGTGCCGTCTCTTAAACTGACCACCATCAGGTGCTGTGTTCTTCAGAATGTCTGCTACAAGTATGAGCTGAATCATTAAACTATAGTCAGTGTCTGCTTCCAGTGTTTATCACATCAACAACAATTCTGAGTCATTGCCTCACATGCATTTTCTTTATTAATGTGCACAAAAGAGTCTTCTGATGTTTGGGATAATACTTACATTTCATGAAGCAATTACAGCTTTGTTCTCAAGTTGTCTTACATTTGCACCATCAGCTACGAAGGTGCTATTATCCTCTCAAAGCTGCAGCTAAGGAGTGGGCTGGCTGATGAGAGATATTGTCCCTCTTTACCATGCATTGTTTTGTCAAAGTGGTGGTTTCTTCTTTTTAAACAGCGAAATGATGAAAAATGTACTTCACATAATTATACAAGACATCAAGAAAGTAATCCTCATCATGTTCATTAATGAGCAGAAAACACTATACTGTACTTGTAAATAGAAAAGGAGGGGGATGACACAGTGGGCTGGTAAAGCGTGAGGGGTGATTATTGATTCTGCAGTGTAAGTTGGGAGCTTAAACACATCATCACCGGAGGCACAAATTAGTATTTTCAGCTCTACTCCAGTGAGAAGTCATGCACAACTCACTTAAGATATTGTCTAATGTCAATTACCAGTGTGTGTACAGCTGCCTGAGCCGATAAGCATTATGCTTTTATAAAGCATCGGTTACCACCACAGACTTTGAGATACAAAACTCTACATTGAGTGTTTACATTTGTTGAACTGCTTTAACCTACAGATGTAAACTGATCTATAAATATACCAGCTTAAACAACCTATAAATATTTCAAATATTGTAGCATATTGAGTCACGGAAAGAGGCATATGGCTGAATTATGCATCCTTGAGTGGTGTTCCCATTAGCCCCCAGGAGGGCCCTCTAAATAGACCACAGGCCTCATCCAGGCCTCCATTTAGAGACTGTTGAAGGGAAAAAAGCGTCATTCTAATGGTTCACAACCTGATGAAAGCAACCTGATAATGGGACAATCATCACATAATGAAATCAAATTAGAGGCCTCCTTCTCATATTGTACCGTCCGTTTCGAACCGCAGGCTGAGCATCCATCCGTAAGTGATTCATAACAGCTCTTTTATGAGTCAGCCCGCGAAAAGATTGTGTGTAATAAAGACGGCTGAGGAGAATAAAAGTGTTTGACGCATCCGTCCGGTCTAATCCAATAACAGCTCCTTAAGGAGGTCACGCTGAAAACTTTGGGCTAGTCGCACGCCACACAGACAAATTATGGACGCTTATTTGCCCTCATTCACCGGTATAGTTCTGACTAGTGTAATAGTGAGGCAGATGTTTCATTCCATAACTGGTGAGAAATGTCATTTCTAGAAGCAGCATGACCAGCCTTTGGGGGGGGATCTTCTGACATTAACAATCTGTATGATGTAATAAGCAGCAAGAATCCTCAAGTCTTCCCCAATAAATACTTATTGTAGGCTATTCTACGACAGCAACCATTACTCGTGACAATGCCACAACCCGTGCGTTTCACCACTCAGAGGGTGGGTGTGATATACACCTTCACATTAGCCCCTGACAAGAAAGGGTTTGGCTTTTGATGAAGTGCAGTTCTTTGCTGACAGCCTCCTTCCCTCATGAAGAATATTTACACAGCCACAAGTGGAGGGCTGTAAATAAATTGCCTTGTGGTGAACCACAGAGTCCCTGTACCTTTTCATTTTTTTCTGGAGAGATCAGAGGGGTTGACAATCTTTTTCTTCTCAATCTTGCAACAATTGCAGCCGCGGATAAATTACATTCATTACTCTGCATGAAAGAAATTGCAGTTTACCATATTCATGGCTTGTTTAGCTTGTGTCCCCCACTTGTTGCAGAGTCCAGTGTAATGTAACAGAACAACCCCATGCTGTGCTGCCAAGTATTTTCCAAAAAAAGCTACTGTGGCTGCTCAGAAAGTTTCTCCTGCTGGTCAGGTGTCATATTCAACATGTTGTTAAGAAATATAACGGGAGGCGGTGATGTGTAGTGTTTGAGCACCGCTGTGATCTTCAGACATGTTCAGAGAAGTAGTTCACATCGCCATGAGCTTTTGCCGAATTCTTGTTGCGTCTGTGAAATGACAAACAAACATGCTCGTAAGCAAGTCGATGTTAAATATCGACGCAAAGTTGCCACAAGTTCGAAGTTTGGTGCTATTTTGTAAAAGTTTTAACATTTTAGACAGATCATGCCTCTTTACTAATCAGCATTTTATTTGCTGGAGATTTGTTGTTTTTCTTGTTTTTTGTGTGTGAGTGTACAGTATTAGTATCAGCTGTGATACAGTGACCAGCCTGGTCTCACTCCCAGGGCGTCAGGAGGAAGTGACCCTCGGCGCCCTGATACCTGTGCACAATGCACATGACGTTATGCCTGTAGCTCTAGCTCCATAACAAGTGTACTTATTTTGTAGGGCTCCCCCCTCTTAGTTGGTTAGTCGACTATGAGGTAATTTTGGTCACAGTCAATGATTTCTTTCGTCAATTTGTTTTCTTTAATGCTTTTTTCATTCTGAATTCATATTTCAGAGGAATTCATGAGTCTGGTAAATATAAAGTGGTGCTTTTGTGTGATTCTTTGTGGAAAAACTCAGTTTTACAGATTAAATCAACTAATCGATCAGTATGAATGTTTCTTTAGTCAAGGACTGCTCTAATTTTTTGAACCCTAACCAAGAAGTTTTGTAGCCTAAACCTAACTGCGATCGCCTCACAGTTTTAACCACACACAAACCTTCTGCACCTCAAGACATTACGCTAAAGACTGTTTGCATATACACATGTATGTTGCTACTTTCAAGTCAAACAGCCTCAGTTTGCCAGATTCCCCACCGATGACGTGAAGGCAGTTGATCACATTAACTCCACTGATGAACCAGATTTAGATCTTTGTCGGGGTTAAACAAACTCTAGACATTTTTTGTTGATCCCAGATCTTTATGCATACTTTTACCTTGAACCTATAAGAAAATGAACACAAAATAATCACACATTTTCATTAATCTCCTGATGAAACAAAAAGCAGTTACAAAATTAATTTCTGTTTATGACCTAACATATTTTATAGTCCTAGAATTTTTCAATTTTGCTGAGACACCACATAATTAATATTGTATGACAGCAATTTGAATTCACCCTGCTGCCATAGCATTCCAATAAAATAAGTTTCATATTGCCAAAACAGTGAGGATTAAAAACCAGGTGCTCGAGGCATTCTGAGTCAACGGCACTACATCTGATCACCACATTCTGGCTCAGTGTGATAAAATATGCAGTTGGTGCTTGACACATTATTCTGACTGGCTGAAGACAGACACCATGTTGTTCCTGACAACAACAAGAAAAACAGAACAATTCTTTCTCCTTCCTGGGAGAAATGTCCACAACATTTTAGGCATTTGTGTAATCTGTTTCTCACAAATAACTGGAATTAAGGATGTCTCACTGATTGTCCAAAAACCATCATCAACATGTTTCTGCAGTTTTGATAACCAGAAAGTTGCAAAATAATTGCTTATGAACAGTCGCACACAAACAAGCGTGCTCTAAAAGATATCTTCGACTTTTGATTGCCACATTGATACAGTGTGTGTGTGTGTGTGTGTGTGTGTGTGTCTGTGTCTGTGTGGAGCAGCAGTGGATTAATTATCACCATTGCTTGCTAACTCTTAATTAATCAGACGTCGTATGTTCCCAAGGCTTTATGCTTATTTGCTAGTTTGCTGTAGGCCCCCTGTATCAGTACAATAAGTTTAATAGACTACTCTATCTCACATATTGATCTTCTAAATGAAATACAACCTGAATGGTGTTCAAATGGGGAGATGATTAATGCAGGCAGTTATAAACAACTTCCCCCACTTGCTCTCCTGCTCCCGAAACATCTCTGGTAATGGAAATGCCCAAACATAACAATCCACTCAGCTAAAGGGACCTTTTTGTCCAGATAAGAACAGCAAGGTAAGTAGAAATCACTGAGTTTACGACGTGACGGGAAACGCTGTTTTTTTGGAGTTTGTGCTCGCCACAAAAACAGCGGTCCGCATTTGCAACGGCTTGACCGAAGTGTTTTGGCAGTTTCACCCTCAAGCTTAAAGCACATTTTCATGGCAGGTGGTATTTGGTGATATCAAGGAAATAAAAACAAAAACCATCTCACAGGAGTGGGAAAGGTATTGCATGTTAGCGTCTCCAGTTTATAAATCGAGGGGAATAATTACAGGCCTTACATTAACAGTGATTCCCTCTGCTTCTTCACCAGCAGCTGTTTTATTTCTTCTCTTTCAGTGGTGCAATGAGTTGCCCCCCCTGCCTGCCTGCCTTGGCTGCCATTGACAAGGACACTTAAAGTGGTCACCCTGAAAGTACATTCTTAAATGAAACATTCTCACTCCGCTGTCTGAAAAGTGTCCGCCGTTGTGTCGCGGCTCACAGCGACGCTGTCTCGCGTGGAGCGAATCTTCCAAACACGAGCGCCGCAGTCCTTAATTAAACACAAATGTGCTGCCAATCACACACTGTTTGCTTCAATCAGGCAAGTACACTTGTGCTACTGTGCACGTTGTAATTACACTCTGCCTGGACTCGCCGTAGAGTAGTATCAGGTGCAGGAACCTCCAGTGAAAATAGTCATGTTATAACAAAAACTGATTAATGCAGCATACATAATCAATGAACAATCATATGGTAGACATTTTGGAGGGGAAACTGACAATGCCAATTATTCTTTCTGTGGTTGCTAATTGATGTTTCATCTCCCAGAGGAAAGCAAAGAGGAAATGAGGGCATATTTTATTCTGTGAATTTTCACAGAACAAATGCTTATTAACACAGCAAAGCGATTATGCATGCAACTATATGTGTGGGAAAAGCCAATACATTTTGTTTGTTGCTTGTCTTTTTAGGCGTCTAACAATTCATCTACTCTGCTCACATGCTGAGCTTTTTAAAAGACTGATAGGGATAATCAAAATAAATGATTGATTGTGTGCTTAATAACGCAAATTTACAATATGCTAATTAAATATCCTTACCTCAAATGACCTAACTATTCAGCGATTATGTCTAGTGAGCATCGAGGAAACATCGGCACATGTGCTAATGTAAAATGCTTTGTAAAGCCTAACAAAGGGCGAGTCTAATTGAGGAATAACACCGTGATTATTCTATATATGAATGCATAAGCCACCAGATAAACACATAACATAAACCTGCTACATAGAGAGTGGGCTGTGGATGATGTGACCACATGGTGAGCTAGTCTTCATCTGGCCCAGCAGGGGTGCCGCTGGTGGTCCTTCCCCATTCTCTGAACCCCTTGTCAGAGCACCACTTATCTGTTCGCCCAGAATATTGGCTGGCTTTCTGTCTAGGTTCATCCTCTCCGTCCCCTCATGCCACCCAACGGCATTCCTTTGTGAAGACGAGGGCAGGCTAATACCTGTGCTATTTTGCAATGCTCCGGAGCATCTTATCGCATGCAGGCAAAAAACCCCTGGCCTAGGAAGGGAGCAGTGAGGCCAGTCTTACTGGGAAAGGGGCTGAGGCGGTGGTAACCATTGGCAGGGAGGCAGCCTTATCTCGGTGTGAGCAGCCACGGCTCCCCTCCCTGTCCCTCTAAACTCCACACAAGCCTCTCAGATTAACAACACCCTTTTCCTCCCTGCACCCTCCTGCACGTGCCCCTTATCCACCTCCCTATAGCTCCCCAGCGCCCTTGAACAGACATCTTTACTCTGATTATTACTGTTTATCAGGCCGATGAATACAGAACAAAGCGTTGGCCTGTTTTTGTTCAGGAGTAGCTTTGTTCTGGGTTTTGTTTGCGTCGGTTCACGGCTTTGTCATGGCGGTGACAAGGAGGCCTATCATGTGCATGCTAACAGGCCTTCAGGGGGGAGAATGCTTCCAGTGGACGCTGAGCAGGAAGTGGAATCCTAAACACCCTTAGATTTAGTGCAGCTTACTGTTCTACCTTTTATCCCCGCTACGTGAGTCACTGCTTTCCTGAAGCTTCCTGCTCTGCAGTTTATCTTGTACTCCTCTGCGGATTGGTCCAGCATTACATAAATGCACGCTCCGAAATACTTTGAGTTTTTTGTTGTTGCTTTATATTCATATGCTTTGTTGCTCTGTAAAGAGTTTCATAATGACCCTGGTTGTTAAATGCACCTTTACTAATACATCTGGATGGTCTTGAATCGGCTCGATATACTGTACATGCTCAGTGGAAAAATCCATTTTTCATTTTTGAGAAATCTTATTTCAGTTTTCATTACTCAATTATTCTCCACTAGAACTTCACCTAAGGGCAGTTTGTCATCAGATACGGGCACTACGAGCCATTGGATTTCCCTCATCCCAGATACACTCTAAAAAGTCATTCTGGGGACCTGTTATGATCCAACATCTGTTCATTGTTTTCAATGCGTGTACATCATCAGTTGTAAAGTTGGTTACATCTGTTTCAGTTGCCATTGGGTGGTTAAGCTGTGGAGAAACATACAGCTGCCTGAGCAAATACAACAAAAGGACAACAACATGAAATATTAAAAAATAAATTAACAGGGGATATAATGAAGCATGAAGTGCAGAATAAATAGATACATACAAATAGTTACTACGCACCACCTGGACGATGTAACCAACATGCACAAGGAGAAATATGGGTTTTCTAAGAAGGTTACAATTTAACGTAATGTCACTTTTTAATGGCGGTAACGGTGTAATGTTATAAGTTACTTTTAAAAAGAACGCTGGAAATGAAAAGGGGAACTTGTGTACGGAGGTTGGGCTACACCTGCTACTGCAGTTGATGGAATATGCTCGACTACTACACGTAGCTAACACTAGTCATATTTAGCAGTGTAATACGTTTATTCATAATAACTTATGGTTTGTGGGGCAATCTTTTTGTTTCTCTATTGGTTTAAATATTGTGTTCAAATTCTTCAAAACTTCAGCTCAAAATAAGAAAAAACTATTTTGCTGTTGAACGCATTAATTTCCTAAAAGCCAGTACATGAACACAAATATGTTACAATATTGTAATTAAGTACGTAAATAAGGAAATGATAGTTAAAATACCTCTGCTTGTAGAAGAAAAGCTTTTCCCCCTAACTCAGTGTAGTTCAAAGTTGTTAAAACTCAGAAAGGTTTCCCTTTTTGTTGAGCCAAAACATTTGTTTTTTAGAATGTGCTAAAATATGCAATTATGTATTTATTGCCGAGGAGGAAAAAGATTAAATGTTCATATTCCATGTAGCGTTCTGACACCTTCTTAGCTACAAACTTTGTAATCCAAGGCCAGGCTCTTTTTGTTTGCGCTTTCAGGCTGGCTAAGACCGGAGCATCTGTTGATATGGGAAGACAAACAGGCATCTTAATTAAATTCAAAGTGGCTTATGCGCAGGCATTATTCAAATCATACCGTCTGTGAAATTAAGTTGGAATGCATTTGAAACTTGAAGTCAAAATAAACTGTAAGGGGAGGAAAAATCGTTTAATTAAATCCCTATGGTCGTCGTTAGCATGCATGCTGGTGGAGCCCTGGTCACAGATTACATGTGATGTGCTAAAAAGCTGACGAGCACTTTTATTCAAAAGTTATTAACTTTCTAAGCACCCAATTACGTCTGCTGGATTGCAAGCTCACAGTTTATAATCTTCTGAGGCAACTTTGGCTTCGGATCATTGTCCCTCTGAAGTGTGGCCAATTAAGCCCTGTTGAGGCTGACAGAGGAAACACAGACCATGTGATGTCAATAACGTGCTGTTTTCTACCACTCGTTACAACTGTTCATACAGGAAGACCTACCTTCCTTCCCTCAACTTGCCAAGCAAAGAGGGACGACAAGAATTATTCAAACACAAACTCAGATCTGTTTTCCAACCAAAACCCAGAAGCTGTGTTGCCTAAACCTATTGTGTCACAACATCAACCACTTGACATGCGTTTCTGCACGCCTGATATGAGGCTGATGACAAAAGTGTTTATGTAACATATTTGGCGACAGTGGATGTATTCCCTGGTTTGCAGAAACGTACGACGCCAGCATGTCTTCTGGTGACTGTGTTGTGGATGCATATCACGGAGGTGATTCCCACCGGCTATCAGAGCTTTGCCATCATGACTCATTAGATAGAGTGAAAGGATTTCACCTCAAGGAAGGAAAGTTTGTTTTTGATTTACCTTGGTAGAACTCCTTGTAAGACTCTCATATTCGGCCCTGTACTTATCTTTTGACTACAGTTTATTTACTCAGTGCATTTGTATTTTTCTCCTCTTCACCAAAGCCCTTTAAAAAACATAGAAAATCTGTTTGTTGTTTATAAGACAAAGGTCCTGACTTAAGGCAAAAGACTGATATTTTTTTTTTCTTCACCCCCCCAGTGAGCACTGACATACTAAACAAAGTAAAATGAAAAGGAAGTACCTTTCAGAAACAGGCCGCATCATCAGTTTACTTGGCAGCATTAACAAAGTGCGACTATTCAGGGCCATCATGATGCGTCATGATGCCAGAGTAATATAACTTCATACCAGCAGGGCTATTCTGTTCGCATGAGGAACTGTTAATGCACTCATGCCACAGCGTATTACAGAGGTCAGTCTTTTGGTATTCGTCGACTCATTGGAATTCTGCGAGCCAGGTAGGACAGGAAGCTCATGGCGTGAAATTGTCATTGCAGCGATTGCAGGGGACTTGAGGGACGTGGGTCAGTTGACAACCAAATGACAGGGTAGTCCGATCCTTGACTGCCTCCCAGGGCGGACGTCTCAGTGGCACACGCTTCCCTGCCAGGAGAAAGTGTAGCACAGCCGTCCTAAGCTGTTGTGGCTTATGTTGGGATCCATGCAGCGGCCCGTTGTGACATCTTTCTCAACTTTTTAACCCGGTCGCAGTCACTTCCCGACCAAAAGTCCAAAGCCCTGACATTGTTCACACTTTAAGATTGATAAAGACAGCACTGCAACCGGCCAGATGCATGGACAAAGCAGGCAAGACAGCCTGAGTTCACAATGTATTAATGTTATTCATTGAGATGAATACAATGAATCACCATTGACCTCTAATGGGTTTGTATTCCACTTAAAATCACAGCTAGTGAAATAAAAGGCTAATTCTGGCTGAATTATTCAACACATTTTAAGCTGCCTTTCCCAGTGAAAACACTGGTTGGTCTGAATATCTGGGGAACATATTGGTTACATCTATTGTGATAAGGGACTAAATATCGTATTAGATTAGTCTTTTCCTGATTTTAAAGGCTGTATTACAGTAAAGTGATGTCATTTTCTTAACTTACCAAAGACTGTTTGTTGCCTTTATGCAACGAGTCGTATCCACATTAACAGTGATTATTTATCAAAAATAGCCAATAGACAACCCTACGTAATTGACACAATATCGATATTGATGTTTTATCATAAAAAATAGTGAAATATTAGATTTTCTCTGTTTTGCCCAGCCCTATATAACAGTGTCAACTATATCTGATGTTATAGTAGCTACAGAATAGAGTTCACAACTTTCTTGCAATCTTACTTTCTTTTACCCACAACTCCCACTTTAATGTTGATTTGAAATACACAGCGCGTTTGGTTAAAAGATCCTGCGGGCCAAAAAAGCCACTTAAATCCCCCAATAAGCTACAGTAGCAACCAGGCCTGACAGCAAATCTTCGACTTAAAGCTGACGTGAAACTGAATGGCTCTCACCCGAGCCCCCGGTTTGACAAAACTATATTTGCTTTTAATCTTCTTATTGAGTCCAACGCTGGCCTTTTGAAGAGACCAATTGAAAAAATGTAAATCACATACAAATGAGGAGTAATTCTGATTTCCTCCGTCCCCTTGTCCCTCAGTGACCATATCCAATTTTCAGACTTATATTATTGGGCTTGGTGAAGTGGTCAGCGTACTAACAGGAGCTAATATCTGCTCAAACAGCTGCTTTGCCAGGGCACAGAGAGAGCTTGAATCATACTCCGCTCTGTTACCCCATTTAAATGGACAGACTGGAGCTAATTTTAAATAAAAGTCTAATTGCGGACATGCTCTTGAAATGAAGAGAAACATAAGCTGGGGCTACCATCTTGTAGCAATTATTCTGTGGCGTCTTAGACAGTGTAGTGAAACAGACTGCAACACATTAATCTTTCTTTGGACCATATGAAGTCAAAGTTCATGGGTCATGTAATAACTTCTTCCCTTTTTTAGAGTTTGTATCTCGTACGTTGTGTGACTGTGAAACAATGATTTCAAAGTATGTGCATGTCCTCCATCGTAAAGCACTGTCAAGGGATAACCCAACCTCCTGTCAAGTACCCCCAAAATTAAATATTGAACCACTGAAATGGGAATAATTCAAATGTATATGATTTATATAATACATTCTGCTCAGTGAATGAGACTGGAACACGGATGACTGATTAGGCTTTCATCTTCACCAGCACTGATTACACACTGTATGGTAGTAAAGACCGTCAGAGGATTGAAAGAGACCAAGGAGAGAAGTAACAATAGATGGAGGGTTACAGGATGAGGGTGTCAGTGTGTGCAGCAGCACCGGAAAATAGTTTATTATACTTTTAAACAAATAAATCCCATTTCGATTATATTTGGCAGGTGATTGAGAGTTTTTCCAAAATTCTTGTTTTTAAATAACCCGACCTTCCACCTTGCAATTGTTCGTTTGCGGCATTTCTTCAGCTCACTGAAGCAGGATGCGGGGCTGGTATTGTTCTCCTTTTGCTCTGACACAGTGAGGTCCTTCCAACTCGAGGCTATTTGAATGTTATGGGTGAGCACAAAGAAGCTGTGCTACCAAGTATTGACCACTGTAAACCATAAGATGTAAGACCAGACGTATGAGCCATGCTCGGGAAGTGCTGTAATTGACTTACAGTAATGGTGTTATGTCTGTAGTCGAGATGGTTATGAACCATCAGAACACTCTTCCAGAGTGCTGGAAGAGTGTTCTTTAGACAACCGGGTCTTTCTCCCAACTCGACAGTTAGTCTGATGCCACTCACTGTGCTTTCAACTGAATTCTAATGCAAACCCATGGTTTTAAACAAACACAGGACGTTCATCCAGAAAAACGCTATTTGTATCCCATTCGAAGCCAAAAGGAAACATTGGCAAGTCGTTAGTACTGCGAGTGGTTAGTCACTAGTTACGTGAGTCATTTGTCACATGCTGGTAAAGTGAGTCTATAGCCCCATGGTTCGTTTGTGTCGATGGTCACTTGACTCGTTCGTCACCCGCTACTTGTCTGACTAGTTACTCATGTGGGTCGTTAGTCACGTGACTTGCTTGTAACCCATCACCTTTCAATGGACTGATGCTTTGAATCTTAAAGTGAACATTCACACCCCAGCAGTGTAGTTCTCAGTCATTAGGTTCTGCCAGTCATGCCATGCTGATTATTTAAAGCCCACATAAGGGTTTGTCTTATATTATATGTGATTTTGTAAACACAACTGGTTGCTCCTCCCTTTTGGGGTTTTGAAACTCTTCCCACTGTGACAACAGCCGAGCTGGAGCTGTTATGTATCGACGCAAAAAAAAAAAATAAAAAATACACTGACCTCTGTCAAAAGGAAAGATCAGAATCCCAAAAGGCGTGCTGTCAGCTGCCATCACAAACCGTATTAACCCAGCTTGGTGGCACTCCTGCAGAAATCCCACCAGCAATTTTTCCCATCTAAATGAACTGTCATTCTCTTGTCATAGTTAACTCTAACTGATTCTCAGCCACTAATCTCCTTAGCAGATATTCCAAAAGGACACAGTGATAAAAAAAAATTTAAAAAAAGAATCTTGTGGAATGATTTTGTTAACAAATTCCCATTTAGGTCATTTGACAGTCATTGTAGTTCATCTCTGAAGGGTTAAGGCTCATGGCAGTAATAACTATTCATCATTCCGTGCAGTGTTTAATGGACATGTTGACATAATCTGCATTAACCAGGGATTTTAAAACGGACGCCGCAGTTAAGTGGTGGACAGTGACGGCCATATTCCTACGGTATTCAACTGTCATTCAACTTTAATGCACTGGTCTACTCTACTGTGTGGCTCCTTACTAACTTCCTTAACAGTTTAGAATGTCCAATTACACAGTTGGATGACCATTATGACTACATAGGCGAGCGACATAACTGAGCCATTGAAATTGGTTTTGCAGTGTGAAATAATCTCAAATCCCAAATGGCATTATGCAAATGATGATAAATATTAAGACAAAGGGAGCAATGCTGATTTGCTTGTAGCTCTGCCACATATGAGCTCTGCCTTCACTTCACCGCTAAATACAGAATATAGGAACTGTAAAGCATGTAAGATAACATTCCTCTGAGGAACGAGGGCATTGAGACTGCACCTGGAAAGAAGGTTTTTTTCCTTTCCGTTGTCACATTCTTTGTCAAGCTTATTTTCATGGCCACATCTTGTCAGGAGCCTATTCGTAAAAGACCACATCTGCGCCGCCATGTGTGATTGATGCAATGGTTTTCATGGCAGCCAACTGAAAAAGTACCTCAAAAGTGAGGTTGCTCTTCACAGATCACCTTTACTTTCCATCCTGTCGATGTTTTGCTTGCACAAGCAGTCTCTCCCTTTCTCACATGCCAGTATCAGTCACGTCAGAGCAGCCTCTCTCTGGTGATGGCTCTCTAAATAACATCATTTCGAGCAGGTAAACAACGCTCCACACCCAGCACCAACCGTATTATTTCTTTTGTAAACTGATTTTCATTTTTTTGCACTTCTACCGATGACCGTCTCGTGTCTTCCCAGTCCCACTCGGCCTCTGTAGCTGCGTGTTGTTGCAGACTGATCATCTGCATCCAGAGGGGAAACTGAAACACAAGACGCAGAGAACACAAGTGCACCAAAACCACAAGCTACACTGCTATGTATTCCAGTATTTAATTTTTGACTCCATTTGAAGAGGTTCAGTGAAGTATCCTGTGGAAGGTGGAAAGAGGTTATCCTATCCCAGTCCTCCTTACACCTGAAGCACAAATACAGATATCGAAAGCATACATCTTAAAGTCCATCCTATACAGACATGTGGAGATGGTAACGCCTGGTGCAGGTGCTGATAAGAAGCGGTTACAGGTGCAATAAATAAGGTTTTTACAGCTCCACAGCACAAAATGATCCTAAAACATCTCTGGCGGTTTGATTGGGCTGTTGATCAATACCAATGACACAATGATTGCTCTGCTGGTTACTGAGGTCTAAGGATTTCAAAACTCTCTTTTCCACCCTTCGCTTTGTTCGAAACTTGCTTTTTTAGCCAGTTTGTGGAAGGAACCGTCAACGCCGGCCCATCTTTGCTGGTGCTGGTGTACAAGCAGAAGGTTTCCGTTCGATTTCTGCTAAAATGAGCTCACTTGCTTCTTCTGTCGTGAAAATGTACCTTTTGCTTCTGTCAATTACGGTAAGTGGTGACGGAGACCTGTAAATGTTGTTGCTACTCCTTGTCATTGACAGAGGTTGACGATCTATGATCACTTTTATTTGCAGCATGTCATGTTCTGTTTATCATGCTTTACACGGACCTCCCACCACTGGATTAATTCTGCCAGTATTTGCGCATTAGAGCAGCTTGTTTTCAGCTTGCGTGACTCCTCTCACCTATCCTCGCATCGAATGACATTGGAGCGCAGACATGTCCTATTAGTGAGTGATACAAGTGTTCCTCAATTAAGGATCTCATTAAACTAAAGACATTTGATAAGCCTCCCTCTCCCTGGGGGACATCAAGAACCTCGCTAAATCCCAAGCTAGAATAAAGTCCCCGACATTCACTGTCACAGTGCCAGAGTCTGACAGATCTGAGGGTTCTTTGTGTATGTGGGGAGTGACAAAATGAGGCGGTGCAGATATGACACACTGTGTACTGTGGTTGCGGTTATTAATCTCTACAGTGCGGGATTTAATAGTGAGGTGACAGACTTTGTGCAAAGCACGGTCTGCTCCCCCTCCTTGACCTTCTCCAACAGAGGTGCTTGACTAAAATAAATGATGAACATCTGCTTTGGAGTCGCTGTAGGTTGCAGAGAGTTGCAAACTCCTCGGGCATCCTGGATCAGCGGCATATCTTACTCCAGGGTACAATAGTCACCGGACCCCTCAGCGTCCTGATCCATAACATAGTAAGACAAACACAAGAAATCTGACCTTGGTTGGATGACTCACTGGAAACTGTGGAGTTATTTAGGGGCACTCAAAGCAGGGCAAGGCCACAAGCTAACCATATTTATTTACACTGTTTATCAAATCTGAACAAACAAACCTCCAATTAGAAAGAAACACACGTGAATACAGTGGGTTGACCTCCAAAACAATTCCCTTTCTTATTCCTGAAAGTCCCAGCTGTGCATGTAATTTCTGTATTTATTCATGCATTAGGCAATATTGCAGTATGTATTTCCACAGCAAGAAGCTTAAAGATAATAACATCATTTTCGGAGACAATCATAACTAGAAGGGCACTTGGAGAGCACAGACCTCTGCCAAGGCCAAATGTCTAATCTGGCAATGTTAAAGGTATACGACATTCAGAGCATTACTATAGCAGCAAAAAAATATTTGCCATGTAAAGATAAAGTGGGGTAATGGCGTCTTGAGCAGAGAATAAAGTCACACTCTTTCTCTGTGCGTTGTAATCCTAGATTCTCTGTTTTGGTGGCCATGTTGGCCCTCCCTTCATGTCCCAATGGAAAGCTTATCGCCGCCACTCTGCACTTACAGCGGTTACCAGTGATAACGCCGTTGCAAACCACTGTGGTGATCGTCGACGCAGAAGTGTAGGCCTACTGTCTACCTCCCCCCATGTTGGCAATATTTGCTCCCTCAGCACTGTTGCTGTTGTTAGAGCTGGCAGCACTTTTAGGACTGCTAGCCAACCGCCATTTCCAGCAGGTGCACAGTACCATAGGACACGCCCTCGAACCGGTTGCAGTGTGGTTACGTTCAGGAACCAAAAGTACTTGGTTATGTTCAGGAAAAGATCATGGTTTTTAAATCCAGGAAGTTGTCCCAGGGGGTGTATCCTGTTGGGAACTGGGCATGTCTTGTAGTAAAGTGGGTATTTCGAGTGCAGATAGAGCCGTGGGCAGGCAATCCCGGGTCAGACTCAGCCCCATTTAAAGGAAGTGAACAATGAATGATGCATTGATCTGCTCCAAAATTGTATTTGTTCTTCTTTGGTCCATGTTTCACCCTTCCACCAACTTTCATGACAGTGAAAAACGGTAGTTTTTCTGTTATCCTGCTGACAGACAGACAAAAAGACCTGAAAACAAACAATTTGACCTGTGGGTGGTGCAACAGAAAACTCATGGCGTTTCCAACACGGAAAGGGTTGATCCCATGGGAAGCGCAACTGCAAATGAAATGTCTTAAATTAATAAAATATTCCAGTGGTAAGCGAGACAGTGCGATTTCTGGGAGACTTTTTTAAAATGTTTGCCTATAGGTAGAGTAGCACAGTAGATTCAGTCAAGAGATAACTACAAACGATACATGGTGTTTGTAATTGATTTTTACTAGAAAAAAAAGAATAAAGGCAACAGAAAATCCTTATAGGATTGTCTTTTACATACCACTCCTTGGGCCAAATAGTGCAGTATTTTCAAATAACACAATTGTATCATTTTAGAAATGCTGTGTTTTCGAACATTACACAGTTTAACAAATAGATTAAATGTAACATACAATCACACTACCTCTCCTAGCTCCCGAAACATCCACCGTCATACATATACTTTGTACTGTTTGAGAAAGTTGAAATGCAAATATGAATCTAATATGCATCATCACAAACACTTGCTTCATTATTCACCTTTGCTGACGCATTGTGAGGCTTAGTTCAAGGCTATATTAAAAGGGACCCATAGACAGAGACTTTAAGCAATAGATAATAAGGATTACACATGTGTAATTATAATTGTAATGCCACAGTGTGTGAGCATATTCATGAATATGAAAATGCCTCAGCAAAGCAGTTATTGTGTCAGAGCACTGGTACAGAGTAGCTATTGTGTGATTCTTGTGACCTGGTTAAAGAAAAGAAGTTCACTCGTGCTAAGCAGGTGTTGCAACGCAACCGAAGAGATTTAGGAAAATTTAAAAAAAGGATTCTTCTAGCTTTTCTAATCGGGATGGCTGTTTTATATATAATATGTACATCTGATTTAGGGAAGTCATTCACAGCCTCAAGGCTTTAAGGAATCTGTTAAGGCCATTTAGACAAGTAGGTCAAACGCATGTTAACTAAAATCATGCTGAGAGCTGCTCAGTGCAAAAAGCCAGCGAGACTTTATTGGTTTAATTAGTCGTTTAATGCTTTTAATGCTATTGACCGTCTCTCTAACGTAGCTCTGTAGCTATTTAACATCAAACAATGTGGTAAAAAAAGCAACAGGGCTGCAGAGACACAGCCAGGTCAATGAATTGCACCGAGGCTGAATACGTGGGAGTGTAATCAGCATTTTGTTGGTAATTTTGCCAGCAGTGGAGACATCAATCTAGCATTCAAATCTAATTACACTTGCAGTTTTCTCTTATGTCCCTTCATTTCAGGTTCTGATCAACTTGAAGCCTTCATGATATCCCTGCAAATATGCCTGTTCCTGTGGGTAGGTGTGGGTTTACTGTGGTCAGGGGCAAACCCACACTAATCCCATGTGTGCCCTAGGGGGGGTTGGCTCTGCAGCAATTTTGCCCTTCGAGGTCCCCGATGAAGTTGGCCCACAGAAAGCCCTCAGGGGCTCCCCCTGTGTGAACAGCACAGCACAGTGAAAACGTTGTTTTAACATTATAGATGCTCTAGGTCAGCTTTTTTATTTAAGGTTCACATGTGAATGCTGCATTAAGTAAGAGGTCTGGTAGGTGGTCCTTCCAGCCTGCTATTTCCCTTCTGTCTGCTTTTGATGGCAGCCATTAGACTGCTTCCGTCACAGGACAACCGTGGCAGACAGTTGTCTGGCCTCACTACCCAGCTTTTGACCCGTGAGGAACATGGGGGGGGGGGGGGGGGGGGGGGTTAAAGGCCTCGGATGACCTGCTGCTCAGTTCCTGACTGACTGAGTGAGTGAAGTTGCTGATAAAGTTACAGCATTCGTCGGTCGAGTGTTGAAGTTTCCCCATTGGCCATTGCTCTTTAAAATGAATAGGAGCAACAGTGTTTCCACTGGTAACATTTAGCAGTTTATTTACTTCAACTGCAGAGGAAACCAGCGGAACATGTATTCATAGATCCTTTCCCCATATGTGATGGTGACCTTACGCGACAGAGCAGTTGTTTCACTTGAAATTCACCAACAGTTGGCAAAAGAGGAGCAATTGTCACAGAAAATTAAGTTATCCAACGTGAAGTTATCCATAAGTCAAGCCAGTATTCAGATTCTCAGCTCACCCAAGATCCTCTCATTTCTGCACACCTCAACTCACCTCTATACCAGCTCCATCTACTGCAGCCCATGCATTTAAATAGGATATTTAACTGAAATGCTGCAGCATTTTGGTATATATATGGTGGTCACTTGTACATTTCTGGAAAGCCACCCTCACATTTTTTTGGCCCTGGGATCACGTTTCAATTCATTTATGCCTGATTTCAAGTGAATATCATGTGTCAGTGAAATACTGTACTGTATATCTCTTAATGGGGTAGTAATGTTGGAACTAAGAGAAAATAATATAATATATAAGTGGTGTATGGTCATGCAACTGTGGAGAATTTCAGTATTAAACGCATTATTAGTAGGATTAAATAACACCCCTAGTGGTGAGTAGAAGTGTCACAATAATAAATATGTTAGTCACAATATGTTTCCATATGAAATGTATTATAGGTTTACAATATTCTAACTTATAGAGGATATTATGTTACAGTATATTAAATCATAGAAGTATAGTCACTGTAGGTATTAAAACACTAAGAATAGTTTTGAGGGTCAGATAGGGATTCTGAGTGAGGTGTCAGACATGCAGCAGCAAATGGAGGCGACCTCATCGATGGAGGATGGGGCCAGTGGGACGGTCAAATGCCAAGCTGACCAGCAGGACAGAGAGGAGGAGTCCAAGATGTTTTGCTAAGGGATCGATAATGGGAGGGGACAGAATTCAAATGAAGCCAATCACTAATCGCCACAGAGGGTCATTCACACGTTTTATGACAGTATCGGACACTTTCCGACTCTCAGAGGATACAAAAGACAATGTTTTAGGGAGTTTACCTCAGATCACTGCAGCTCTCATTTTCAGCTAACTGGCCGCGCCGGACTGTGAGGAGATGCGTGTATGTGGTATCTGCTCTCGAGAACATTACTATTGATAGTTAATTCAGTTTGTAAGTGAACTTTGTGTAGTACATTAAATATTGTTTTTAATTTGAGCCGGATCTAGCTCATTCTTCTGATGCGCGTGCGCAGTAAGAAGCTCTCAGCAGAAGAGTACCTGCGGCCTGCAGGCTCTCTCATCCTTTGTTCTTAAAAACCTAACACAACATATAGTTTGAATACTGTAAATGGGGCACTGTGTTTTATTCTGTGCCATCACAATCAATGTGTATATTTTTAGTTGGTATAATTATTGTAAAGGTAAAAAAAATAGACTCCTCGGTTAAGCTCTAAGCCACAAAATGAATACCGGAGCCAATACGTGGATATTGTTCATAACAAAATACCTTCACATTTGCTGGTGTGTGTTGTATAACTGCCTCAGGGTTTAAGGTCATGCTCTTCAGTCGACTGGTAGAAAAAGCCTGAATACAGTTTGACAGCTGTTGGGAAAAAAAATTAAAAATACCTTCCAGGCGCTGTGCAGCCATGAGTGAGCAGAGGAAATTACTTTTTACTAATACCCAGCTTGGACAAAGGCGGACAGAACACAGTTTGATTTGGGTACACATCTGGGATCTCAGGTTAAGTGGATTTGAAATTGTGAATATACAGTTGACATTTACCACAACACAAGTCAGATGCTTCATTTTAATAACCTACCTTTTAATAATTTAGTTATTGCATGTATATCTTAGAACAGGCAAATACCGACATTCAATGTAATGGAACCTAAACCGAATGGCCGTTATATTATTAATCAACAGTATTTTAATCCTCACACGACCAACTGTGTAATCATACAAACGTGACGTGACGTGAACTCTCAAGTCGTTAACATGGAAGTCTTTCTCAAAAGAGAAAGTGTAGCACGACGAAGCAACTGTATGAAGGTTTCTGAAACTGACAAACCTTGTTATTGGGAGTCGAAACCACTAAAAATAGACATAACATAAAGCCTGCTGATCCTGGAAAATATGCGAGACACTCACTGTGCACATTGTGCACAAATGAGAGCAGCAATCCTTTGCCCGCCCAAAGAAACCCGAGGGGACAGGGGTCTATATACCCTCACACTGGCCTGGGTAAAGCTTAATCAGCCACCAAGTGTGACAACTTCAGCCAAAACAGACTCTGTCACACTGGGCTGTAAAGAGTTGGCATGACTCTCCCAAATCTCTCACACAGATTTGAATAAAAAGCTGTAGTCCACCACCTGGACTCACTGAGTTAGCCCTTTCCTTTGCCTTTAATGTAAATGAAAAGCCTTTCAAGCTAAAGGATGATTCATAAGGAGGACAATGACGTATCATACGCTGAATGGAAATGACGCAGATCTTTTTGCTGACCTCAATATTGCCCGTTGTTTCTGCATGCTTGCTTGTTTACATGAGAATGTCTCCAACATTTTAACCAACATGATATCAGAATAAACGTCAGGGTTTTTTCCCCCACCAATATGAGACCTGGGCACAAGCGTTTTTATACAGCGCCTTCGTCAAAAGAAGTGGAAACAAATATTCAGAGGCACGTTTAGCCGTCATTTCTGGTCATGCTGTGTCTGTCCCCTCGTCTGCTCTTTGTGTTGGAGTTTTACCGTAGGCGGGGGTTTCGGCAACTCCTTCACACATGTTGCACCCAAATCCCACGGTTAAGCACAAGCACATCTTTGCCTTCAGCCTACATACTTTTTAACTCTTCCTTAAAGCGACAGCGCTCTCTTCTAAAGGGTCAGTACAATACATTTCTCTACACTTCACAGTTAGTAAGTATACAGGTAGGTAATGTTTTTAACCATTGAAATAATACAAATATGAATTAACTTAAAAACACGTATTTAAAGCAAATGATTTTAAATAGACACACTGATATTAAATCAGCAAGAAATATGAAATAACATTTTTCAGGGCACTACACACACAGTACAGTGAAGTGAAGATAACATCATGGTTATGTTTTTCTAAATAGACTCACACCGAAGATTTGGAAGAGTAAAATGGACTTGCAGTGTTTCCCTATATTACGCCGCTGGCCCCTGCTATTTGGATAAATAGCCCCTGCTACGCAGCAGAGGAGAGACAGGTGCAGTTAAGATAACGCTGTCGTTACACACAGGCTCGGTGCATGATGACAGCTTTGGTGTTTTTTGGTGTTTTTAGCTGAGCTAGACCAGAGAATATTTGGTTAATTAGAACTTATCGGTGATACTGTTTTGCCCTCATTGTTCTCTGTGAAGTTTGCTGGAATTAAATGTAGCCCCAAGGAGCTTTATGCAGAGACCCCATTTGAAAAATAGCTGTTTAAATGTCAGATTGCTTGTCAGCAACTGGTCATAGTAACTTTGGAGGCAGTTTGACTGTGTGTACTCTGGTGTATTAACCGCATGCCAAATAAATCAGTCATTTTTTTCATTTTAATGAAAACTCTACTCCTGGCATTTGCTCCGAATGTTTTTTACCCCATGTTTTGGAAGATTTAAATAATGGAATAAGGTGAACAGCTTTAAAGGTGACACATTTTCCTTTTAAATAAGTGCTGTGTGTTAGGTGAAATGTATACGGCTGTGAAGAGTGGTTCATGAGGAGTTTGAAAAGTAAGTAATAAATGTCAGAAAATAATAACAATCATTGTTTATCATAATAATTTTTGGGACAAAATTTTTGGGACAAATTTTTGATCAACCAGAGCAGTTATTGTGACAGGCCTACATACAGCCAGAATGTGTCCTCTGAGGTTAGGCAATCTGATAGAATCCCCAAATGCTCAGGACAGCACAGCTAGCACCATCCTCCACTTGTAGTGGAAGCAAAACAGAAATATAAAGTTTCCTGCACAGAAACAGATTGTTTCAAACTGGTGAAATTCTAAATGAGTTACCGTAGCGCAGAAGTAAACTACTCACCAAAAAGCAGATCAGCAACCCAGGGGGAATATCGGGGAGGATATGTCGGAGGCAATCTGGCACCGTTAACCATGAACTGCCAGGACAAAGGAAAGTAAATTAATTCCATGAAAAGCCAGGCTAAAAGGTTCATTTTCCAAAGATTCAATCCACGAGTGATCTCAGTTTTACCTGGACTCCAGCCTTTCTCTTCCTCTTCCTCCAGCCCATGCAGGGCCTTTGGTGCAGACCACTGTTGGGATTACTGGAAGGCTGGCAATGAAAAGGGTAAACAGGGATTAAAGAACACCATCTCATGGATTTGGACCAATGTCATCCACCATAGAAGAGTCTGGCGATAAATGCACCAGAGCAGCAAGAAAACCCTTGATAAATGAAGCGAGCAGAGCATCACGGGGAAGTCGGACAGCTCCAAAGTCAAACACAGGCACCATGAGGCCAAGTCACCTAAGGATCTCAAAAACATGCCAACAGATTTATGTGAAAAGTTACACCGTGGGCAATATGACAAATAAAGTGTTGTGTGAATGCAGAATTGAGGTGCAGTCAGAAATCCTAATGGGTATTTTTGCTTCTTTGCAATTTCCAAAAAAAAAGTACTCTACTTTTCTAAGTACTACATGTATTGCATTTCATTTTCTTTTATATAAATAACACCTGTTTTGAGGTTTGTGCAGCCTTGGCAGTGGTAAAGCTCACTGACTTCTTCCCAGTTCAGTTCATGTCACTAGATTTGTCTCCTTCCTCATGTGAGAACATCTATCAGTGCACATTGTTTTACCTACGTGTTACAGGTCTTTTTGTCCTGGCTCCAACATTGGGCTCAAAGGAGCAGTCAGCGGTCTCACTCATTTAATTACGTCCATGTGATGTACTGGCTCAGAGCTACACCTCGCATGGCTTCCCTAATCTGATGGCAAATAAGGGCGACATCCATCTCACCATGTCAGAAATAGTAATGGCCACACTTTCTCTTCTCTCTTTGGTCTACATTGATGCAGGACAGCTATTCAGCCTCCACTCCCCTCTCATCCTTCCTTTACTCTTATCATTCATCACAGGAAGTCTCAGCAGATGAGATCGTTTAACAGTGGGCGTGAATGTGCACTCTCTCCTTCTGTCAGAGTAGGACCTCTGCGATTTGAAGTCCAGAGCTTGGATTCCAAGGAATTTGTCACTGAGACGGACATTTTAATTGGACCGTTAACTTTTGGAAAGACTCTTCCAGTTAACTTGATGAACCGGGGTTTTTTTTTTTTACCCTATCCAAAACTCAAAACCAGTCCTTTACACACACCCCTGACAACATCTTCAAACACACCATTTCAACCTCTTACTGTCTGAGACTTTTTCTCCCAAGTGCATTACACAATGTCCCTGTTTCAGCCCTTGTGGCTCAATACAAGAGAGAGGAAAAGATTGGTGGAGATTATTGTGAAAAGTGGACAATGCTCCTTCTTACAATGACAGTTCAGTTCTGATCCCATTGAACAGTCTCAAAGCTTTTTCAAATTATGTCGTGAACCTAGACACATGAATGTCAGATGTTGACTTAAAAAAAATGTTAGTGTGCTACGATCACAATTTTTGGGGCCAATCATAGCTAAATATGTGTGTGAGTGTGCTGGTCCACGTGTGCTGGTGAGTTTCAATGTCCTGGACAAATAGCCTCTTTAGACTTTTCAAAAACGAAATATTTTGTTAGCTTGCCAATGGAGATGAGTTATAGATCAGCTAAACATTCATAAAAACAAAAAATATTTTTTAGGACAATATGCAAACATTTCGCCAATATAGAGACCATCGTATTTTTAACAAAACGTATCTGCAAGTATGCAGACAAGTATGTCAGTTTTCACGTCTGAAATACGTTCTAATAATCTTTGTCCAATTTCCAAATTGTTGTAATGCACAACATACTACAAGGTATAAAGCAACTTACCTTACATTTCTGTATATATTATTGACACATAACATGATATACATGTTATGCCATACCACCTAACTCTATTGTGGTGCACGCAATGTTCTCATGAATGAAGTTTTAATTTAATAAACAGCAAAAACTGTTAAACTCAGTACACCTTGTATGATCAAAACAATTTAATCTCTCTCTGTATTTGCAAAAATATTACAAATGAATTCATTGCAAACCAGCCAGAGCAAATTCAAGAGAGAACAACACCTATGCTGCTGGACTTTAAAACACCGCCACACCGCAAGCAATGAAAATAAGGAAGGGGAGTAGTAGAGGGAGTGCCAATTCTCCAAACCCATCGAAAATTACTCTCGCCAGACGGATGAGGTGAGAATGAAAATAGAAGCATACAATAGAGGAAAGACTTTCTGTTCTTTCTTCTGTCTGTGATCAGTAATCACTGAGGCAGACGGGACAGAGTAATCTCAGAGAGGGTTCAACAATTCTGCCCATCCTGAGATTACATTATTTTCCCAAATTGCAAGTGAAGCCTCTCAATCCACCAGCCAATGAATCAATGGCGTAGGCAGCAGGGAGGGGAGAGCAGCACGCGTGTCATCTAAGACGAGGCGTGTGTGAGGCATCCCATTAAGGAGAGAAAACAGTTGGGAATACTTTGTGTGGAACGTAATGGCAAAGCAGTGCAGTGGCAGTAGCAAATTACTTCAGAGAAACACGATTGAAAAGTTTCTCTGGACGAACTCTCATCCCTTGGAAATAAAAAATAAATAGTGTGAAGGTGCAAAAATATATGTAAATGAATGATTATTCTGAGCATTGTGAAAAACTGTGAAAACCTATCTTTGGATAAAAACCTTTAGTTAAAGTAGCACTAACATTGACTGTGATTTGAAAATATGTAAATAAATACAGAACTAAGATTTGCCAAAAGTCTCCTCGATGCATTTCTTCTCTGTAGAAGAAAGAAGAGTAGAAACTAGCATTTTAGCAAATCTGAGAAAATATGCTCAGCACTACTCTGAAAAGTTCAGCTGAACATCCAATGGCCTCAGCCATGCTCTGTCATCTCAAGCTCTGTCAGCCTCAGCTGCTCTTTATCACACGTTAGCTGTATTTAATAATACTGCCTACATTTTAGCATGCTAAAGTACTGTGTTATAGTCCAATTAAACCAAGACTAAGCTAAGACCAAGACCAGGGCGGGACCTAGTCAGGAACAAGACCAGACCAGTGCAAGTCCCACACTGCACGACACACTTATGATAAAATGTTGAACATACAAACTATGGGCACTCCTCAAATTGATCTAAAAGATCCAAATTCCCATTAACAAACACCGACAGAAAACAAATGAAGATGTATCTACATTCTCCTGTTATTGCCATATATGTGTATGTATAAGCGAACCATGAATTTTCTGTCGGGCACTGTTGCAGATGAACTGAATTTTTTTCTGGGTAAAGAATTGGCTGACATCTCCTCGCAGACAGCCACAGCTTCTTCTCGTGCAGGACGTTAGACATCTTATCACTGCAATGGTGTTAACAAAGAACTAAAGACAATGCAAGGGAAATGTAGTGATACCCCGCAGTATAAATCCCAGAGTCCTCAAGACAAGACCGACTTGAGAACATGGTGTTCTGAATGTTGTGCGTTAATGTTTAGCTAGTTCATACAGAGTTTTGAAGAAGAAAGTGTTTTTAAGGGATAAGTTAGGTGATATTATACATTTCTTATGTCAACACAACCAATAAAAGAACCTCAAACCAACAATTGATTAATTCCACTATCAAGTGTTGTCAGTCTATCTAAAGGCTGGAATACCATAGCTTATTCCTCTGTGTCATAGAGCCTCACTGTTTTCCAAATCTATTAAAAAACACAAATGAACCACACTGTTGCAGCGGTTGGTGTGTTCCTTCATTACTATTCCCTTCATTGAGTTCAGTGCCCAGCTGTTTTTGGAAATGACAGCCTTGAAAGTATGCATCCTCTTTAACGAATTAAATGAATGGACTTTGGGCCGAGTGCCACAGAGATACAAAAAGAGACGCACTAATGGATTGTTTTGGTCCTGTCTTTTGCCTATGATAACATAAACAAAGACCAGCACCGGCCTCCATTTTTTATCAAACAGTGCGATGGTATTAATTTCCCTGTGAGAAATAAATGTAATGAGAGAGCTCTCAAATGTCTTTAAGTATTTTATTGAACAGACACATAGAATAATTCAGCTGAATGGTCACAGCTCTTTCCCCACGGATGGTTCTAATAATTGTATTTCCTGTCATATTGATGCATTAGAAACCATGGCAACCAAAGAACATACAACCAATTATAGTGACCAAGTACCAAAACCAGCAACCACCAGACTAAAGACATGATTTGTAAAACCATTTAGCCACACAGCAAATAACATTTGGTATGAATATGCTAAGTTCACAGTCCGGCAGCACACCAACTACTCATGTGTGACGTGCTTAAAAACACGAGCGCAGCCCATGCTTGTACCGATAGAACACAGAAGAGTGTGCCGAAGATCCAAAATATGGTTTTAGACATCACACATGCGCCATACACCGACTCATCCCACGCTAAATTGTTCAAAGACGAAACCTTCTGTAAGCATGACTTGCGCCATACAGATTTCGGCAGATGTCACCACAGAACAATGTGAGAGAAGTACGTCAATAGCAAGTTGGCAGGTTTGTACAGGTAGTGCTATTAGCGAGCTAAATGTCTTATTACATGATTTGCTTTCGAAGAAACATTCATGGCAGCACAGTGCAATTTGTTCTGTTACATGAGAAGAAAATTATGATAATTAAATTGAAGCCCCTTACAGACTATACCACTGATTAGAACTCTTCTGGGTTTACCTATGCTTACATTTCAGAACAATACCAATGACTATGATGATGTTTCGTGGCAGACACATGTCTGCACAAGTGCACCTGAGCACCAACTGGATACACAGAGATGAGGGCAACAATCAGCGTTTTAGAAGGATCAAATGGTGGCTAACTTATGTAACATCAGTTCATAAATTCACGCACAAGATAATTCATATGAAACAAAACCTATACGGTATTTAGCACAGGAATGCTTTATCCGATAATTAGAAATAACTTTCATTTCAAGGAATCTATTTGAGTTTAGTTCCTTTGGGGATAACAGGCTTAAACCACCATGTTTGGTTGGCAAATCGATGTGTCTGAACCACCGAGGAGAATAATCCACAGTACTATTGATTCTGCAGATCTGTGGCACCTTTCAAAATCTCTGGAGAGACCCTCAAGCACATCTTACGAGGAGACCTGTTAAAGACATCCGAATACACTGATTAGAGCGGCTCATCCAACATGTTCTGGTGGAACTGAGAGCCTTTTGATACTCGTATCCTTTTGGTAATTAACTCAAGTCTGCGGCTGTGTTTATAAATAAAGTCCAATATTAACATATTTGCCATTTTCTCTGTTCATTATTGGTGTTTATTAAGGATATGAAAATGACTAGCCTAATTCAGTAAAACATGACCTGAGGCAAAATTGGTGGAAAACAAGCAAACATATTACCCAGACTTGACAATAGCAATTTACAATAAAAAAGACTATTCTCTCTGGGTAAAGACACATTTGAGATTGTCATGATACAGTAAGACTAAGAGTATGAGGACTTTGAATTGTGTCAATTTAATGGACTCCATTTCCCAATAAATCCCCCAGATTCCATCATGAATCATATGGAGCCTGTTTCCTGGGGATCCACTCAATCACATAAATGTGTTTTCTGTCTGACAATAACGATGGAAAAGAATCAATTTAAAATGTGCTTAAACCTTTATGAAGTCATAGTTTTGAAATGAAACTTAAAATTGAAATGACTCCTGAAGCTAAATGTCGCTTTTCACGGTCTGTTGTGAAGCAGCAGCCAATAGCCGTATCAAACTACATGGAATTTACAGAGAAGAATTGTGGTCTAAAATTATAATAAGCGCTGATTGACGACTCGCATGTATATGATGATCTTTTGAACCGTTCATTAACAGAACGTCGAAGGGATTGAACTGATGTTAAGGGTTGGTGCTGTGATGTTTCAAATGGAAGGTATTTATTAATTAAACAGTTTGTTTATATAAAATAAATAAAAAAATCCAGTGCTTACCCTGCTCTGGACCAGGGCCAGCAAGCCCAGGGCTAAAGTTGAGGTTAGCTCACTCTGGTATGTGCCAGACTTGCTTCCAGCTTTCTTGCCCCCTAGCTAACAGCCTCTTTAGCCCCGGGCTAGCAGCTTTCTTAGCCCCGGGCTAAGCGCAGTGTGAAAAGCCTAATAATACAGTACCATAGATATTCAGTAGTTTGGTCAGAAGGTTTTTTTTCCCCCTAACAATTCAACCCTTCTAACATAGCCTCACGTTGACATGCTGTTCACTCTACTTGTCCATACAGGTATGATGAAATAATAAAAAAAAACTGATGTTTTCACGTTATAAAACTTTTCCCCTTGGCAGGTTAAATAAAAAAATAAAAAATGCAAACCTACAAGCTGACGAGGGTAAAATGCCAGTTAAGTGGTAGGTTATTACAAAAAGCTATCTATGTACTATAGGAAATATTTAACACATTAGCATTTCCTAGTCTGTTCTCAAATAGAACAGTTTTTGAAAACAATATTATTAGTATAATCAATAGCACTAATCTCCATTTACTTAGCTGTTATAAATAAATTAAATTAGCTGCAAGTTAGTTTATGACTCATTCCTTTATCAGGTACCTTTATTGGTACTTGGTTGTCAATTACTTTTTATGTTGTGTATTAATTTTAACAATAATTAAAATGTGGATGTTTGTGTTAATTGTCTTTTTTTTAAAATCTTATTCTCCTTGTAGTAATATTCAGAATGGTAATTCAACAATGTTGGTGATTGCAAATGTAAAGACAGACACTATTAAGCTTGAGTAACATAGTTCAAAGTGGCAATATAAAAACTAAAGACAAAAATGTGATCGGACTTGAACTCCTCTGTTTGGCCATGTCCACAGCAGGTACAGACATCTGAACAAATGGGAATTACTCTGACCTTCATTGTAATTGGAGTTCAGCATCAAGTAAATGGTCTGAAAAAATGGTGGTGATCCTGTCTTAATGCACAACTGAGCACAATACGTCACACTGATTGTATTTTAATGCTGTGTGGAAAAAAACAAACAATGGTAATGGTCCGGTGTTGGCACAAGGTACCGAACGTTGACAGAGACTTATCTCACCCGCTGTGGAGACGAGTCAATCAGTGTGAGGGCTGGTGCCAAGTCCTTGTTGTCGCTTTGTGTCTCTGCTGGAAGGGTCACACTCATCATGCTTTCCACTAACAAATCCTGTCCCTCACATCCCCTAATACCTCGCACCTTGACCATGTCCACCGATCTGCGACTCATCTACTGCATATGTCGCACAAACAGCAGCTGCCTCATGAGGTTATAATTGCTGCCCTGGATTTTCTATTTAAAGTTACAATAATGAGATGTTACCCATATCTTCAGGGGATTGATGGGATTGTTGATCAATACCAATGACTCACTCATGACTTTAGCAGATTCTCAGACTACTGGCTTTTGTTCTGTAATGACGAAAACCGACCTATCACAATGTCTCCTTTATTATAGGCTCCTGTAAGATGAGATAAATTCTGTATTTTTAGCATTATAGTTTTATCCCTGATAACAAATAAGGAACAGCGATTGCTTGGTACCTTTTTCAAAGCTGTCTGCTCCAACAGGAAACCTTAATGGCTTTTAGTGTTTGTACTTTGTGGAACTATGCTCTGTACCGCCGTCCAGCCAGTTTTAAATTTGTTCTCAACAACTTTTACAACCCCTGGGGTCAGGGGCCAGTATGTGCTTCTCAAGCTTGCAGAGGTGAATTTTCCAGAGGCGACATAAGGTCGCAGACAACTCAGGGTTCTGATGGTTGGTTATAGAAGCTAGCTTTCACTCCTGAGCAGAACAGGAGGGATCTTTCCTCACTGCAGCTCTGCATGGGCTGCACAAGTCATCAGTCACATAGGTGCAAAGGAAACCTGTGCAGGATTGAGAGCCGACTGATGGCTTGTTGCAGTAAAACTCTGTCACCGACGCTCGCCATCCATTAACGTCAGTCCCACCAACTGTGCCGTGGGTCTGAGGTCCGGACAGTGTTGCTATGGAGCGGTTTGATTTTTACGGTACATTTTAATGGTTGGCTCCACCATATGAACTCTGTAGCCCCTCTTAGATATTATATATTACATATTATGCAATTCAAAATTGCATAAAATGATAGTGAGAATGTCGTAGTTACGGAGAGATTAATAGAGAAGCAGACCTAAAAGTGGTACTGGCCTTTGCAATTTTAAACGTCAATAACTGTGTCCCTCCGGTTTTGTGTAAAAAAAAAATCATGCTGATTGCACCAGATGGATATTGTAGAGATTTTCTGTCCAGGACAAATTATGTTTTATGACAGCATGCGGTGAAAAGTGCATGAGGTTTTATTCAATAGGTGTTCTTCTCACGCTTCCCGTTGCTTCAGCATCTATCGCAGACACTTATTATACTTATGTGTCACCTCCAGGGAGAGTACACTAAGACTCTTCAGAAGTGGAAGCCCTTTTAATCAACATTAGCTCGTTTCATTAGCTCTTTTGAGTGCCCCTATTTAACAAACAAATGCTCTGTCAACTTCTAAAGACACTATAAAAAAGGTGTACACCAAATAGCATAGATTTAAGAAGAAGAAAAAAGTAAAATGTATTTTGTGTTGCTACTAATTACTATATTCCATAGCCATGATATTTGATGTCATAAATCCAACTAACTACTTTCTTTGTTCTCTCTTTCTGTCACTTTTTTAAGCTCCCTGTTTTTTTCTTTTGTGAATGCAAATGCACAAGAATAGAAATTAATGTTTTCCCACCAAGGAATATGTAACAGAGGCAAAAGGTAATTTTGGCTGTAATTTATACTTTCCCACACCCACTCACACAGACACAGCTACACACGATTGTCAGGGTTATAAATAATCATTATTCACACACACACAGCTATATACTTCCTTCGAAACACTATCATTCTCAATCACAGGCACCATCATACTCTCACATAGACTGTCGTACTCTCTATGCAATATGGGATAGCGGTGTGCATAAGACAGACATATATTTTGCATGAGATAAATGTGTGTTAGTGAGAAACAATGGTTGGGTGTGCGAATTAGTATAACGATGTGTGCGTGCGGCAGTATGATGTATGTAAGACAAAACGAGTGTGTCTGAGAAAGAATAGACAATGTCAAACACAGCCATTTTCATTTCACATACAGAATAGGATGATTGTGTGTTTGAGAAATGATGATGGTTTACGTGAGAGGGAATTATATTGTGTGTGAGGGAGTGTAATTAAAATAGGAAGTTAGTTTGATTGTTTAAATCCTCATTCCCTGATTGACTTGACAACAAAGCCTGTACCTGCTAAGAGCACCGCTGGCGGTGAAATTGGAGCTAAATTCACATGCAAATTCAAGTTGAGTAGAGAGACAAAGGTAGCTGTGTTTAAATCAAGAACTCTTCATCCTGATCCAATACTCAACACAAGCAAATAACCCACTGTTTCTGTCCCTTGGAATGATTTGGCAAACAATAGCTGTGTGTTTTGGAATCAGCAGGTGGACACTGTATGGGAGATGTCCAAAGGATATTTTTTCCAAGTCCAAGTCGAGTTTAAAGTCTCAAGTCTGGCTCTCGGACCACACCCATCTTTGAACTAGGCCTTCATTTTGATCCGAACTACACACATGTAACGTTTCGTGACTGCATCTTGCATGTTTGTGATGTGGTGGTGGTGACAAAATCTGTCCACAGACAGACCTGGTGAAGTACTTACAACTTCTTCTGTGGTAAGTTTTGCGACAGTAGGTGTCTCACACATTGTGCCATGACATCTCTCACACAGACTTACAAGGTGGAAATAACACCAGCGGATGGTAAATATGGAAGTAGAGGACATTGACACATGGCCCTGAAACTGTTTTGATGCATTTGGATTACATACAGAACCTCAGGGGCCCTTGAACCTGACATGAGAAACCCTGCATTTATCTCGCAGTGGTTCTGTGGCGTGTAACACGTCATACATTCTGACTTGTAGAAAGAAAAGAAAAAAATGCAGGATTTGCAGGATATTTCGAAACATTATTAGGCAAACAAGAAACATGTGATAAATCTGCAGCTTTTCATTTGATAAGTGCTTTGCTGCGCAGCTACAAAACACTGCCACACACTTCTGCACACATCCAACTGGTTGATCATAACTCAGTATTCCGTCTGTTTATGAGGGACACTTCGGATTACTGAGGCTCATTAATTCTGTGCATCATGGCATCCTTTCAACTTTTTTTTTTCTTTTACCAACAGCAGAAATTTTATTATTCTTGAAATGCACTATGATGCCAACACTGCTGTATCACAGCCATTAACATTCACAATGTCAGATCCAGTAGGTCTAAAATGGCATTGAGCTGATGTGATCGGATAAATCACTCCAGCAAACAAATGTTTCTATTGCTATTTTAAATTGTGGTTGTACTAATGACAGTAACTGTAAAAATCACTATCTCACTCTTGCAGCTGATTAGTGGTTCTGTGTGTTCACATCGTGCCACTCTGCTACTATCAGACAGCAATATGATTTACTTAAGACATTTTCCTCCATTTGCCGAGCTGTTGTTGCTTCTCCAGCGATGTACTGGCTAAGCTATTAGGGCCCATACAAAAATAACTTGGAACCATTAAGCTGTAGCCGTCACACTTAAAATGTAAACTGCACTCAAGATTGGCTCATTACAATTGATCTCTTTCTCTTCTCATACATGTCATCATCGGTAATTTCTTCCAAGAAATTCTTTATGTACGATTTACCACGAACTAGACCAGAGACAGTGTTGAACACCATGAACAAGGCTATACAGCAATGGCTCAGCTAGTGATGAAATGCAGATCTTCTCCTGAAGTTGGAGAAAACCTTGCTATGGGCCGGTTCGCTCTCGACATGGTTGCTGTATAAATGATAATGTTAACACAAATAAAACGATCGCAATGATAACTTCTCATTTTTGATGTTTTCACTGCCCATCATCACTAACAATGTACCACGTTAGAGTAACCGCTAATTTTAATGTTCGCTTAGAAGCAGTAAGAAGAAATGGCTCCGATAAAAACATTGCGGCTGTAGTAATATGATTTGCGGCGTTGCTACTGAATTTGGTACCAGGGTTTGCATCACTTTGCTAACATTAAGAATCTTGAATGAAGTGCCATTGCCACTCTCTGATGTTGCCAACGTTAGCATTAGAAGTGGCCCCTGGGGAATGTGATTGCATCCATTTCAAATGTTATTGGCTAATTGAACGGGCATTATCAGTGGTTATCTACCATTCTCGCTCTTCAGAGGGCCAAACTGCACCTATACCACATGGTGAAAACTTAATGTTGTGGATGTCAGCTTTAGGTTTAGGAAAAGATTGTGGTTTGGGTTGAAATTTACGAAAGTTACGTAACAAAAGTATGGTCAAATAAGTCAACGTTGACTTTTGGTTGGCGAGGTTGTCTTTGTCTTCTTGTATTCGTTTCGGTAATCAATCATGTGAATAGATGATAACAGCCTTCTGAACCTACTAGGTATAGCAGGCCCCATTCACAACATATGCACTATTCATCTCTCTTAGATGTTGCAGCTGTTGTGTTTCAAATATGTTATCCTGTCTTACATATACTTACATTTTCTTACCCTCACTTACATGTACTACCATACTGTTTACACTGGTGGACTGAATGGTTTTGGGGCCCGGACGCTTGTACAACAGGCCTATCCTAAATGAATGGGACAACATTTATTATCTTTAACCTTTATTTTTAAATTTTCAGAATCAACATTTAAATACATAATACAGACAGAAAAAAAACAACTACTCATGTTTGTCTGGACCAATCACAACAGGCTATTGACGTTGTAAATTGGTTCGCCCAGACGATTCTGTTTCCAGCTGTTTTGAATGTGGGTCACGGTCTGATGTCATAGCTGCAAATAATTTTTCCTATTGAGGCTAGAAGAACCTAGAAAACAATGTAGGCAAGACAGAAGGTAGAGCTGATAATTCCTGCCTGTCTTGATTGTCTTTTCATTGCCACAAAAACATTTGTTTTTTCTTTGTGTCTGTGGAGAAGCACTTCAAAAAGCGTCGTAATCAACCAGACATGCTAGTCGCATTCCAGCATGCTATCGGCCGTTTCTGTTTTAGAGAGACTACCAATTGGAAACCATCAAAGGAAGGAAAATATTAACTACTGTAATTAAAAGACCCAGACAAAATTACTCTGGCACATCCAAAATTGAAATCCTGGCACTGTTCCTGCACAAAACATGATAAGGTTTCCTCTGTGTGCAACAAAGCGTGTTGGTGTGCCCTTCCAATGGAGAAAACTAGGTGCAGTGCAATATTGGCTGCCCTAAATGATAGAACATTTTCTATGTGCTGGTTTCCCATCGCATGCAGCTGGTGCCCTTTTTCAATTTTTTGGCCCCGGCTCCTCAGCCAGCCTGAGTCCGCCACTGTATTGTCTTGAACAACAATGTGTGGATGAGAATACATTTCTCTGTGTAGGAGCGTATGATACTAAACATATGTATAAATCTACAAGGTAAGGTAGTGTGTGTGGAAAAGTATAGTGGTGTATGTGTGAGATGCAGTTAAAGCTTTAGCACCAACTCTGCATCCACACAACACCTAAAGAGTCATGCAAACATGTGGTTAATGTTCAAACTTAAACAAAATAACTGCTTTGAGTTCCAGCACTGCACGTAAATCTAAATTATAGTTTAGTCATATGCTGCGTCATGTCACTATTATTTACGTTTTGATGTCGTGTTTAGACTCAAAATGTTTAAACACTAATGGAGTAGGAGGGGAAATCAGACTGAGGCTGGACGGCAGGGAAGAGTCAGCATCTGTTTTGCATACAGGGACAATAACAGTGGGAATAAAACCACATACTGTTTAACAAATATGAGACTTTTTATTTCATTGAATTACATTTTTTTTTCTTAATTTTTCTAAGCCCATCTTGCTTTACGAACCCATCTTACTTTATGAACCCGGGCATGCACAGGAAAAGTATTGTGAATGTTATTTCATTGTATATCTTTTATTATTGAGACATTTTCCCAAGGGACCTACTGAGCACATTTGAGAGAGACTGGGGTAAAATGAAAAATGCAAAATTCTAGTTTGAGGTTTTTTCGTTCACGTGAAATGAATAACTAAAGGAAACAGTGTCCTTGTGAGTTACGGGTTGGGAAAAAATACTGACGGAGGTCAGGGCCATGCTAGTCTAGCATCGTCAGACTTATCTCCATAGCGCTTTCTCAGCGCTAAGGAAAGGCCAATAGCTCCACACACAATCATTCTGGTATTGGCTTGATTCTTTTTTTTAAACCAATCACAATTGTCTCGGGCGGTGCTCAGCACAGGGTGCTTCGACGGTGCACTATAGTCAGATAGCGGAGAAAGCGGAAGGGGAGAATGATGTGTGAAATGCGCTCCGAATGTCTTACACCCACAGTCAGCATCATCCGGTGAGTCAGACCAGGGCCATACTGCTTCTGCCTCTGCTGTCTGCCTCTTAAGAAACAATGATTTTAACAGTGTTATTTCTACTATACATGTCCTTAAATGCAAATCTAACACATGGAACAATAAACTCCTGTTCAGGCTTCTGTAACAGTATTAAATCCCAGACTTTTGTTGAGAGAAATGTGTTTCATGTGTCATTCTTCCCTTTCCTTTCTTTTTCTTTTCTGCATTAGGGACCTCAAGCTCCTCGTGCTATTGTTATTTTGTTTTACTGTGTGGTCCTGCAGGCTGATCTAACTGTGACTTTCATTCTTTGGAAAGTATTTGCACTCTCTTGACTCCATCTTTGTTGTCCTGTGACAAGACTTTGTGGTTAATTGTTTGTTTAAAGCACTTTCTAATTAAATGTACAGCAACTCCAGCCGAGAAAGGCATTTTGATTATAGCAGTGGCCTGTATAATTCAAGGTCTTCAAAACGGAAATGGGTTCTCCGACTGGCTCCCCCAACCTGATTTATTTAAATATATCTCGAGAGAAAGGGAAAGAATACAAAAAAAAAGCAATTGAGAAGAAAAGAGCAACCATAATGTTCAGCAGACTGATTACTTCTCTCCTGCTGTGAGTCTGTCTGTATCCTACAGTGTGCTTGTAAAATAAAGTTAGACCTACTGTATGTCCTGGCTTACTGTGACTTCTTTATATGCAAGCTAAACTTCAAGTTAGAGGAAAAAATAACATGTTTTTCTTGGATGTTTGTGGCTCATTACACTTAAGCCTGGGGACAGTAATCTATGAGATTACAAATAAGTGGGCCCTACTGCTGGAAGGCAGGATCTGTGCCTTTTTGCGTGGGGAGAGGGAATTTGGCAGGCTGCTGTCAAGCCAGTGGATCAAAGTCCTTTTCCCACTGCAGTGGCTCATCACAACAACAGAGAATGAGAGAGAGAGGGAGGAAGAAAGAAAGAGATAAAGGGAGGCAGAGATCTTGGAGGAAGACAGCTTACGCCACTCATGGTTGGCTTACTGTGCATACTTGCTTCACATTTTAGATCCAAAGCCCATACCGAGCATAGCTCAATAAAGCACTCAAGTCAGCAGGGGAGAGTAGATGTGCTGTCACTGTCGGTACATCCAAATGGATCATGACAGTGACACATGAGTGCTTACAGAAGCAACGTATGAAATGGATGTCAACTCTTGGAAATGTTACGGTTAACAAAACTGTAACAAACTTTTTAAGATTCATCAGAAAATGATAGCACTTACACCATACTGCTAACAAGCGTACTCGTTAAGTACTGAGATCATTAGTTGATGTTTGTATGCGTTACAGAATTAACTAAAAATAAAACGTCTTTCACCTTCTCTCAAAGGGAGTACACATGTCATCCATGTCTCCATACTGCAGCAGCCGCTGCGCTCTCCCTGAATCTTATTTTACCCCGTCTTGCGCCAAGAAGTGCGTGTAAGCATAAAATGCTGTGTCGGGCTACAGGCGTTTTCCATGTGACTTGATATCTGTGGACATTAGAATAATGCCACAGCCTTGGAAGGAATCCAGATTTATGCTGACAAAAACGGAACATCAATTAAACAGGGCTCCGGGATCACTACCACTACTACCGAGGTGCCCTTGAGCAATATACTCTATCCCAGATTGCACCAATGTAGCTGCACAGTGGCCAACCACACTCCCGTGCAAACAGCAGCGCCATGCCTGCTGTGGTTTGTTCAGCCAAGACTCCTCAATCGAAAGGAGAGAGAGAGAGAGAGAGAGAGAGAGAGAGAGAAAACATCCATCACAGAAGCGTCGGTAATAATGCACGAGGAAAAAAGAGGCCTGGTTACATATTGCAACAGATTCTACATGTTTAATCACTCCTCACACAACTATTGGACAATCGAGGGGCAATCTCAGAGATGTTTTCATTTAAATGAATTGCTTAATGACTTAATACATGTTAAGTCACTATCTATCGCTGAGGAGGTAACATAACGGTGAATGAGCCCAATGATAAAAGTATTGCAATATTCATATGTTTGCAGTACTATGAACAGGGTGTCTTTTCTCCATTGTCTACACACAAAAATGGAATTATGCACACAATTCTACACTGATAACCTCTGTACACAGTTCCAGTGTTTTCACTCCAATAGAAATTCTAATGACAAAGGGCTCAAATCTTGCCAGTTTAAGTATTATCAGCAGTGCGTGTCACAGTCCTCTGTCTCTCCCTCTGTCTCTCTCCACATTCATTATTAATCAGAGAATGTTCTTTTTGGTTTCATGATCGCTTTGATAATCAAGGTTGCTGATGTGAGAGCACACATTCGAAATTGACAGTTTGAACATAGACTACTCGAGGGACAGAAGTGTTAATTAATTAAGGAAGGTGAACAGAAAGTGCTCGGGCTGTGCTCTGAATTCTGGAGCCGCCTGAGATTTGAACACCGACCCCCCCCAGAAGCATCGGTCATAATGGATTTTCAGCATGCTCCAACAATAACCTTTCATGAGTTTGTTCCTTAATTTTTATTGTCACCACCAACCACGTGTTAAGTGATTCAAAATGTCAACCAGCAAAGGGCTATAATAGGAAATGTAGAGATATGAATTGAAGAAAATGCCTTTTTAACCCTGTTAGACCACGTTGAAGGTCATATTGTGCACCTATTTCACGATATATGCAGAAAAAGTCAATAAATAAATGTCTTTTCTTTCCATAAAACCAAAATGCGTGTGCTGAAGTAAACTAGTGCCGACCACATTCAAGCAGATCATGGCCCTAGATGAGAAGTCGGATCACCAAGATTCTTAGGATTTATCTTCTGTGCATCATAAACAAGACAGTTCAGCAAAAGAAAATATTCTATGAAGACAAACAATCTATAAAAGCAATGAAGGAAAGAAGACATTTCAGTTAAAACCCAAAACGAAATGAGAAAGGAATTCTCGTACTCAGCACAGCAATGTAAGCCTGCCATTCCAGTTTAAACTGCCCAATTAGGTTGGGTTTCGACCCTGAAATGAAAAATATATATTTTCAATTCTATATACTCCAACATGACAATGAAATACACTGGGCGGTGATGGAGAGGTGGAAGGGCGCGTGTAACAGGAGCATGAACGTATCAAATCTTATAAGGAGACAGCAGCAAGATGATAGTCTGACAATGACAGCATGTCGCAGTGCTTTCGGAGCGATGTTAGCAGCTGATGTGAACAGCTGATTTCTCAAACAATGACAGCAAGGAGATTAAATATGTGTGAGAGGGATGAATGGCAGGATGAATGAGGAATAAACTACAGGTGAAAATGTGCAAAAGTATAGTGTTCCCGACTGAACTCAAGCTAGAGCTTCATGTGTACTCGACTGGCAAACAAAACTGCATCATGTAATGTGCCACTCTACCTCCTTAACTCCTCTTCCAATGTACCTGCTGTTCTCGCATTATGGTGAAAATTAGGTTCATCTAATGGCTTCAGATGAAAAATCTTAAGGTTGAAACATATAAAGCCTACACAGCAACTGAAAGACAGGTTGATGTATTTCATGAACAGTGGGAGAGGTGCCCGTGGGCACAAAGAGATAAAGAAAGCCGTGAGATTGAACCAAACGTGTGATTGATGTAAGAGAAGCCAATTTTATGGGTGCCACGAATGCCTGGCAGAGTATGCTGCATGCAGCTATTTTATGAATAAAAGAAAAGGAAAAAAAAAATCTGTGAACATGATTTTTACGAGGTGAGTAAAGGATGTGTGTGAGCTGAGTATGGAAAAGGAAATAAATGTTACATTTTAGTTTCATTGGGGTCTTTTGGTAGTTCTGTCAGTATATAGACTTGCACAAGCGACAGACCTCTCAACACGTCCTCATTCCAACTCGTCACATACTGATGCTTTGTCAGACCCCTCGGCGTTACTTTCCAACGCACTGGATAGCCCAGCGCGCTGCTGCAGTAAACGCGTGGTTAATAATGTGAATTTTTTTTTAAACTATTAGATTTAGGCCAGAAAAGCACTTAGTTAGGTTTAGGTTTAGGTTTAGGTAAATCTAATGTTTGAACTTCAAATAAGTTTGTAAACGTAGTTTTTAGCAACGAAACCAATTAGTAAGATCCAGGAAAATCCTCACGGTCGGGCTGAAACGTGAACTTGGGTTTTGGCAACAAAACCGCTTAGTTAGGTTTGGAGAAAAACATCATTGTTAAATAAAAAGAATTAAGCAAACTAAGTAACTATAAAAAATGTAGCAAACGGAAAACAGATCACAAACACTTTGGGACAAGAACACCAGCCTTGAACACCAGTCTCATGGTTGAAAGTTGTGTTTGTTTGACACATCCACCTTTCAGATGGGTTTGTACGTCAGTTACTTGAAAGCCCGGTGCGTTTCATACAGCCCTAAGAATGAGAAAGGGCTTGGGCTCTTCCACACCTCTCCTATAGACTTCCAGCTCAAACACAGGGGACTGGGTGTCCTTGGTCAAGTGAACAAGTACACAATACACAAACACATGAAGCCTGAAAGCTCAAGAGCAGGGATGATGGTGCACTATATGCCCCCAACAACTCCAAGAAGAATTGCAGTTCCAAGGGAAGATGATGTTAAGGAGTAGGAGTACGATCCATGGACATTGTATTGAAACCACTGAATATGTGCAGCCTTGAGAAAGCTGAATAAGGTTGTGTGTACAAAATGTCGTATTTGGTCAGTGATGGAGCATTTCTTTATACTGAACTATCAATAGGCACTCTGCCTGTCACCCAATGTCCACCTCAATGGAGCATATGAACGGATGGATGGATGGAACATTGCATGTGTTCGTTGAATTAACACCTGTACTGCTGAGTTTGTAGACTTTTAAAAATATATTCTTCACAGTTTGAATACTTTCATATTCGCATTTCATATTTTAGAGGGAGCTATTCGTCCCAACGAGGATGTGCTTAACACTATAATCACAGGCCAGAATGCAGTTAAAAGGAAGAAGACTGCGACTGACTGCGGTGGTTTCAGAAGAAAAGTAGGTCCATACAATTGCAGAGATGTTTTATTTGTATTTTCAGAGGAGCTTGAAAAGTGCCTCACTCAAACATACTCAAGGATACTGTGCAACAAGTGTGCAATTTCTTAGGCAGTTAGAATGCAGGATAGTGACTAAAGCAGCAGGGTTTAAAGATCAAAGAATACCAGTGCTGTATTTCTGTTTACAGGTTACCAACACTGAGCTCTTTTTGTGAGAAAAGCATTGTGCGCTAAATGAAATGGAGACTGGAGAAGCTTGAACTAAAGCCAAGTCACAAGCAAAACAAACTTCAACTATCCTTAGTAAAGGATAACAAAGATATCAGCTTCCTTTTCTTAAGATGGTCAGCATAAGGAGAAAGAAATAGTTTGCAGTGAATAGTAAAAGATAAGTAGTACACCTTGTGTGCATGTGTTTTAATAATAAAGGATAACAGGTGCCGCAGCTCTTCTGAATCATATCTCGATGTGCGAGGCAGCAAGAAGTTTTCCCTTTGTCCTCCCTGAGAGAATAAAAGGGAACTCATAAACCATGAGAAAACTCATAACCCTGAGAAAACAAAACCAAACCAAAGTTGGTTCCAACCGTTTTGGGCCAGAGGGGCTGTATCCACGCACAGTCCTCACCGTCGGTGCAACCCTTTCTTCAAATGTAGACAGTTTGTCTAGAAGAATGATTTCTAGCGTGTGACAAGAGGACAAACTCCACCCAGCTTCAATTGGACAAGCAATGAGTGAATGTCTGTTTTCTCATTCTGAGGAATGAGCCACTGTAACTGATATGAATGCCTGATTATGAGAGGTCTGTACCATATGGCTGTGAACTCAGCCATCAGGGCTGCTCATTTGCATATGTCTCTTGCAGATGAGTACTCCCTGCACTTAAAGCAGCAATAAATAAATATCTCAAAATCATGCAGCCCCATTTTGTATTGCGTAAACATTTAAACTGCCTCTACTGCAGGACGCTTACAGTGAGCGTGTCCGCTGTGGTTGGCAGTAATGTGCTGCAAGATATTCAGGAAGAAGACAAAGGTTGGGTGATGACCCGCTACAGTTGGCTGTATATCAGCTTCAATTGGATGTCAGTCTGTCAATAGAGTGGGGGCTAAGTGTAGAAGAGTGTGATTAGAGAACATTAACATTGTGAAATTCGCAGATTTACTAGGTAGGCTTAGAGTAGTGACGCAATGTTAGACTGATGATTTATAAATCACTATATAAAGATTCGAATTCAGGTTAAAGCATGCACGATTAATTCACATTACATTCATTTTGGGATTTGTGGTATTGGAATTGAACTAAGTCTACCTTTTTAGTGTCCAGGCAGCATGGAGTAGAGACTAGGTCTCATCACATTCCTGTGAGACTCGAGAGCAAGGAGTGTATCTTTTATCATCATCAGTAAAGATGAGGAAGATGAAGGACATCCAGGCGTCAACCTCCAGGTCTAAAAAGTGATGCCGATTTGGAAGAACCTTAAACTTGCATTCTCTCTAATGACCAGCAGGGGGGCAACTCCTCCGGTTGCAAAAAGACATCTGATTGTATAGAATTCTAATAAAACAAATGACTCTACTTCTCACTGGATTTATTACCTCAGTAAACATGAGTTGATGGTCTCAATCTCTAGTTTCAAGTCTTTTTTTAAAACACCATGATGTTCATTTCGTAAATAACGGTCCCTTTTAGAGTCCAATACACAATGAAGCAGCGTATGCCACTGCGTCGTCCGCTCTGGGAGTTGTTTGTGTTCTCATCGTAGAGCTTTAACCCTTTCACACTGCGTTTTCAGTTCATGATATATAGTTTTAACTGTTTTAGTCGCCTAAAATGTCTTAGTCAACATTCAATTGTACTTAACTCCACCCTCTCGTTTCATTTTAAGTTGCTAAAAGCCAAAGATGGCAACTTCCAAAACTCAAGATGGTGACAGCCAAAATGAAAAAGGCTCATCAGTCTATAAACCAATGAGTGATGTTGACGGCTACAACTAAAGTTAGACCGGGTGGGAATAGCGAGGGGAATAGAAGAAACGTCACAATTTGGGAAGAGAGAGAGAGGAAGGTACATTTCCTGTGTTACCTTTCTCTGCATGTGTGAAGATTGTCAGTATTGGTGTGTTTTTTCCCCCGAAAATATACATTGCTGCATGCGCTGAACAAATATACATAAACACATCACACATAGTCATTATTTCTTTGTACTACATATTGATTCATGAGCAGCATGTGATTTCAACTCATTTCACTGTTTATTTCACCACATTGGTTGCTTTTCTGTGGCTACCAGGGGAGAATGCAGTAATGAGCAGATGGTTAGGTGTGCCCAGGTGACGGGACCACAATAAGATATCTGTATGTCAACACGTTGCTTGGATGAAATTGGCAACCATCCAACAGTCGTGGTGTCTCAGGCCTCATGATTAATTGATTGATGACTAAACAAAGCCCTGAGCTTGAGGTCCCTTGAAAGAGCTCCCCACAGCTAATGGTGCTGGACTGTGTTTATTGGAATATTTCTGCTGATCTAGGAAACAGACTGTGACAGAGGATTCAATTTGTAGTAACCAGGGGACAGCTTGCTTCTTTTAATACAACAGAAAGGGAAGGAGGGAGAGTATATAAGTCCGAACAGAACCTTCTCAGAAATATGTAGATAAATGTATATCATGTGCATGGAACTAAGCTACACAATAATGAATGATGACTTGTCTAACTCATGGTATTTCATTTCTTAATGTCTATTGAAAGGAAACTATATATCTTCATAACGTTAATGCGCAACAACCTCCATACTTCAACGCACTTTGCCATGTATGTTTCTAAATACACTGACTTTTGAAAGCCTCTTTTTCACATTTTCAGGTGGGCAATTTTTCCTAAAAAATGTTTCTTCTTTCGATTTTGTTTTTTATTTAACAGGGAGAGTGCACATTAATCAACATTTCAGTTTCCACCTCAATGTAAATGTGCCAGAGTTAGCTAGAGAGCTTATTTTTTTGATCTGTAGTCCCTGGGCAGGTTATTACAATTTAGTGGCCTAATATTGTCTTGTGTCATGTGTTGAGTGAGACTAGATTGTCGCACCGTACGCAAGCAAATGGTAAAAGCCACTGCTAAGTTGCTGAAACGTTACAAATACTCACCCGGGAAGCCAAGAGGAAATTCAATTTGTTTAGAGAATATCTAGATACCAGTGTTCATCTCATCTCCAAAATGCATGATATCTCAGTACAGCTTTTTTAAAATGTATTTTTACAATCAGCTCTTTTTATGGTAATGACTTCCTTGTGATATAACAAATCTGTCTGTATGGATTTCAGGCTCACATGCTTTTCGACCACACTGTACAGATCCTCTTGACAAGCTGTGGGTCTTATATTTGCACTGCAGTTATTGATTTTGTTTCTCTATGTGGTGATTCTCAGGCCCTTCTCTGGTAAAGTTGTTCCAAAAGGTCATCCACCCTTCAAGATGTATAGAATCCAAATATCCTATCCCCCAGAAAACAAACCATTTCCCATAAGGTTGAAAAGTTTTAGTTCGTTTCTATCCTCCAGAATTACAGTGTTGTTTTCATGCTAATTTGCAGCCATAATGTATTCACGCTCATGTTTACGACACTAGTGACGGGCCCTAGCAACCCTTGTCACTCAATCGACTGCTTGGCAGTAATGTGCAGTATGTTGCTTGCACTGACTCATCAGTCTCTCTCAGACTTTATTTTTGCACAGGTCATAAGAAATAACATCAAACAGAAATGAGCCAAGCATTTCTGTGCCGTCTGTGGACTCTAAATGAATGACAGAGCCGGGCGAGTGGGTGAAGAACGTGGGAAGAAGAATTGATTTGATGTATGTGAGACTCCACGGAAAAAAATCAATATGCTCGCCACGAACCCACGATTGACGTGGCAGCACATGCCAACCACCTCTGAGCGGAGCTGAGCAAATGTCGACACAGTTTGTTATAGACGCTCTGTGCCGATATGATCTCCAAACCCTGCTTTTTAGTTCAGCACATCGCCTGCCGGTAGGACACTCGCTCAACTCGTCGCCAGTTGGGTCGGAATAATATTACTGAGGTGGGTGGCAAAGATATCACACTCCCCTACTATTTTATTGCTGTCTAGTTCCAGCATGTGTCCAACTAAGCTCTTTCTGTGGGCGTTTGGTGAGCACCAGCTCACCTCCACTGCATGAGGACACAGAGATGATCAGATAGCTTTCCCTTTGTCACACATTTATTCTTTTTTATGATATCTGATTCTGTCTTGTGTAATTGCATTAAACATTGTTTTGCGCAGCATCAGATGTTATTTCTCTCTCATACCACATGAGTCCATTTATAAGTAATCATGAATAAATCTCACCCCACTCTGAAGTGAAATGAATGATCATGGAATATTATTCATACATTTATTTAAACGTTTTATTAAACTAATATTGTGTCTGTTTTGAACAAGCGGCAACTTCTGGCGCTGAAAAATGCGGAAGTGAACTGCAGTTCCTCAAAATCCCACTCTATCCCCATAGACCTCCATTAAATGACCCACCACAGCAGAAACACACACGGTAACAGCCTAGTGAACAAGAATGAATGAAGAATGTGAACAAGCACAGCACAATTATTACATAATGTCACTGTGCAAAAGAGTAATGACAATCATATGAAATATAAAAAGTAAATAAAATACATTTTTAAAAGGACCTTAACTTAATAAATAAGTAATGGCATCATACATTAGCAAGATTGTACGTTTACTTTTATGGTTTGTCATTAAGGTTAATGTATCCACTTACAAATTGAATTCAACTGGAAAAACATGAACGTTGGGGGATAATCTCAGATTCAATTTGCCAATTGCCAAAAAAAATCTTACAATCGTTATTGATTCTCTATATTTTTTTCCAAAACAACAAATGAGAGAGGGCAGTGACAAAACAGATGCACGAGTGTTTCTGGCTCAGCCTCACAAAAAGTCAACACATTTGGAAACGATTGCGTCACATTCTTTGACGTTGTTCGATACACAGAAGAGGAAGCGGCATAATCATATTATCTAACTGTGGATTTCAAAAAGGTTTCCATTTGGGTGAAATCTTATGTCTTTATGTGTTTGTTTGTACATTTTATATCTGTTAACTTCATCCTACCAACTTTAACACACCACACTCAAAAATAACCTCAGTTACATGTAATTCATTCAATCATACGTGTAATGGTTTTGGTTTCTATGGCATATTTCCACATTCATGTCGAGGCATGGCCTTGTCCTTCCACCTCTTTGCCTACTTTTGGATCAGCCCAGAGTTAGGCTGCGTCGTCTCTGCCAAGACAGCGAAGGCCGGAGCCCCCCACTGAGAGCTTCACAATGAAGAGACGGAAACCAGAAATGTGTGACGTCATGGAGACTGCGTTCATATTCATATTCAGTTTAAATGTTATATTGATTTTAATAAAAGTCAAATATTTATTAAAACAGTTGCAAAGCTCAGAAAGCATGCTACATTCTGGAGCTGAAGATTTATAATGCAAATAAACATATACAAACCTGAATTTATCTCCACTAAAGTAACTTATTATTTTATTGAAGGCTTTTTCTTGGCAGGAAAGACAGCAACACTATAGTTTCACTTTTAATTGTTGCATGATATCTACAAAATCATACATATAAGTGGGAGAGCTCCTTTTAGATTTTTGGTAAGTGTTGTTACTGACTTATTTAAATACCATCCTTATTTCAACATGCAGTCAATACACACACGATGCCTCTCAGTCAAAAAAACATCAAATGTTTTACTCTGACTTTTTACTCCGAAACCGAAATATGTCTCTATTCGGGGCGTGTGTGACGACTATATTTCCAAATAATAGATGAAAAGAAGGTAACACCCCTAAAATATGGAAGTGTAATGATTAGTTACTTCCCTCTTTCGGTGAGAAATCCCCATTTCAAAGAGCCTCGGTTTCTGCTGGAAGTGAATTATGGCACAGCCGTCTTGACGATGTGAGCGGACTACCGGAAGCAACTGCCAATCTTTGCCTCTAACTGACAGCACTGTTTATCTGAGCGCTCAGCTTCCGTCCTCACTGAAATTAAAAGCAAGCCAGGACACAGTGGCTTTATATCAAATGTGTGCTATAATTGCTTTTTTTTTGAGGGATGAAGTTAAAGGCTAGACTTTGTAATAAAATGAATCTTCTTAGTTATGGCAGCACCTTGGACAATGTTAATGGACAGCACAAACCCCTCTAGGATGTTAACTCCAGGCAAAACATTCAGGCAAGCCACAAAATCATAGTGGAGCAGAACTACAGGATCTAGAGGTCATTGTCTGCACTGTAAGGCCCTCTATATGTGCGTGTAGGCTATAACCCCCAACCCCCCCCCAAAGAAAAGTATATCAATTGGGACATTTGAAGTATCTCTCTATCACATTCATTTAAGACTGATAAAATGCCGAGAGCATTAAACACATATATTACTTCAAAAGCTCTGGGAGGTAAATTTTGATAGGAATGTGTGAATGAGTCAAAATGGCTCGACAATGATCGAAAAATCTTTCATATCTGATATAATAGGATTTCTGTCCAGAGTGGAGAGACACTTGAGTTCTAAAAGTCCCCCGAACAATAGCCTGCAGAAGGTACAATCCTTTTAAAGACCATGAGGAGAAGAGCCCTGTCTCGTCATTACCGCTTTTCTTGAATGTATATGTGAGCTTTCATCTGTTTTCACGGTGCATAGCTTGCAGTGTAAAAGCTTCTCTTGTATCACAGAGAGGCTACTTCCAACTCCTCCTCATTATCACAGCATTGAGCGAATTCTGTACTCGCTATTCTTTGTTAAATTCATGCTTTCATTATCTGTTTCATTCGTGCGAGAGAAAAAAAAGCCCATCAACCATTTATCAGGATATAGAATCCCCTGGGCCGTATAGCTGCATTTACTAATTGCTTCAGATTTAAGGCTAATGATGGGCATTTTTGCTCTGGAGCCCGGTCAGATCTATTTTCTTCACTTGCCAGTGGATTCTTAGGTTATTATGGTGCTTAGCGTTACTGTCAGAGCGCACAATGAAAAAAAGAAAATATAAATATTACCGTGTAAAACAAAGCCTGCTAAAGACCTCACAAAGTTGTTCAGATCATGTCTACTTGTGTATCTCCGATACCTAATTCACCTGTGAAACAGAAGAAGGAATGCACAGTGCATGATGTTTCACGTAAATATACACCTTTCTCCGTCCTCGGTCTGATGAAGTGACATTGCAACAGCACTGTGCAGCACACATGTTGCACATTGCATAGTGTGTATTTCAGCTTTTCAAACGGCCACAGTGTGAGACTTCACCACCGGCTAATTAAGCTGCCTGCTGCAGCAGTAAACATGTTGCCAGAAATGTTTTAGAGGATATTTGTAATGTCTTTTCTTTATTGAATAATTAACTTCGTACTTCCTTTTGCAAAATGGAAAGCATATATTTGCATAAAACTACATAAAATAAGAGGAAGTGCCAGTTTGAACACTAAATCCCAATTAATGTAAAGAGTTTTGACTTCAAACAGCTGATATTCAAAAGGAGTTACCATGGTATTATTCTTAACTGTTGCTTTGTGATTCTGAAGTGTGGAGCATTTAACACTTTATGTCTAGTTAAGTCATTTCGATATTAAAGGGAAACATTTACACTGAGCTGTTTAGTGGGCACTGCTCTCTCTGCTCTTTCCTTATTTTAGCCAGTAGCTGCCTGTGCATAAGTGTACTCCTGCCACTGCCAAGCGATCTAACCCTAGGAGACCACCGGCTTGCAGCGCGGAACCTCTCAGTGGCAGCGGACTGGCCAGAGAGAGTGGAATGATGCCACCCTGATCTGTTGATGGACCGTAAAAACAAATTAAGCAAAGAGAAGCCTGAATTTCTGCTTTCTGCTCTTTTGGAAGAACAGATTGCCCAGTGTTTGTGGGTTTGGGTCAGCAATTCACTCTTGTTGCATCCACACATGAATGCAAGGGAGCCACAGAGGAACACGTCGGAAGTGTGCAAGCATGATTGGAAGAGCTTACACTGGACTCTCATTGTGTTTGTTTTAACAATACTCCATGGAATCAGCACATTCTTTTTTAGTTGTTTATTGTTTTAATAAACATGAAATTGTATTGAAAGTATTCATGGGATAGCTGAAGATCACTATTGAACCACGAGCAAACTAAGCCAAACAAAGCTTCTGAACTATGTGACTTTGAAAAGAAATTGCCTCTGAGCAGCTTTGACATTCCAACACAATCCCACAGCTCAGCCACAGATCAGTTTGCTCCTCCACAGGTCATATCATTGCCGTGTCTATGTTGGTCTTTTCTCAGTTTATTTCCATTCCCTCAATGGTCAGTACTTTTGAAACACTTTGCAATTATTCAATGCTGCAAATTCTCGAAATCACCACGCAAATTTCATTCACTGCTGCAGTTGTAAATGCTGGTGCGATTGACCCATTACACTTCTACAGTTACCAAACAAATCCAATCATGCATTAGCACCATAGCTGCTGCTGCAAAAAATGTGCTTACAAATTTCAACACACCTTCAGGCCATTTTATGCCTGAATTGTGCCGCAAAACTGGAATCAAAGCATCCAAACTGTTGCTGACTTGACTTTCGGTTCAGCTGTTAGAGGCTATAGCCGCCTCACCGCAACGCCACACAGAAGCACACAGTCCTATTTCCCAGGCAACAAAAGTTAAAGTGGATGAGATTGACACGGCACAACTTCACACGATGCATTATGTCTGAAAGTTGAAATAAAAATGAGTGACCTTTTGGAGCTTTCACTTGTGGTTTGCAATGTGTCTCAGTTGCAAATGCCTGCATGTACAGAAAGTGCTGGTGCTGACATGCTTTACTTCAGATTCTGATTGTTTCCCTCAGTCGTGCAAATTCTTAAGCGATGTAACACACTGCCCATCTGTCCTGCATATACCTTAATCCTTATTTCTAAGAGCTTTATTTGGATATAAATAGGAAAAGTGCATTTTTGCTGAGACAATGTGTTCCCTTCATGCCATCTGTTTTCAGGTTTGGTTTTTCTGTTTGTCTATCCATGATTAGGCTTTGAATGGCTGGATATGCGTTTGATCATCGTGCCAAATGTTTGTCTGTAAGACTGTTTGTTACAGAGCTTTGTTGTGCGTTAGCTGATACACAAAGAGGGGAAATCTGTCAAAGAGCAGAGGAAATGTTTTCTTGCCACCTCCATTCATAGCCACCCAATAAATAATACAAATAAAACGCTGATTTATGGGTTTTGTTTTCTGTCGCATTTAGTGCGTTTTCTAACTGGCAGATTCAGAGAAAGACCTTGTCGTAAATATAGCTTCTATAAAAAGTGACCATTGTTTTCTGACTTGAGGGCTTATTGGAATTTACGTATTCAGCACTGAACAAGCTCTCGCTTTAGAAACTGACTCACACTAACTTGGGGGTCTGAGGAAGTATTGTTCAATATTTTTATTTCAAAAAGCATGAGATAAAATGTGCTGTTCCAGTTAACAGTTTGGGCACTTGACAGATAAACAAAAAATTTGAAATTGTGGTTGATGTCAACTGTGATCATGGGAAGGAAAGAAATCTATGAACGTATGAAATTTACCCTGGAAGTAAACACATTCATGCAGTATACAGTTCAAGTAATCTTTTCTCTTTAAATACATTTCTTTATTACGTGAACAAACCTCAGAATACTCCGACACAGGCACTAATTGGATGGCTATCCACTTTGTGTATCAGTGCTTTTGAGTGCTTAACACCCAAATGAGTTTCATTCCATTGTAGCGCTCAGAGCTCTGAACCAGAAAATGTAACCATATCCCTGGAAAATCAGCTTGGCTTCTGTGCCATAGTGTCCACCAAGCCAGCTCAGACATCGCTGCAATCGAGGCTCTGGAGAGTGTTGCTTATTAGCAAACTGGATCTTTTCCTCCAGACTTTGAGGAAAAAAAAGTCATACATATTTTTGGACTGGACTAAAATCACAAGAGTATCCTCGTTGATTCACATTATGATTGAAGTAGAACTATTTCTTTTTCGACTTTGGAATATTTAGATCTATAATGGGGTAGTGCATCCGGAAAACACATCCAAACACTTTGCGAGAACATGAATACAGCATGATTTTCTTTGCCCCAATTTACATTGTTGATTTTGGATTGCCCTCCATAACCTTTTTTAATTATCTTGATCATTGACATTTTAATAATTAGTATATTTTTAAGGTCAGCCATTAGCTGTGAACAAAAGTAACTCAGGTATCACACTTAATTGCAGGTCTGAAATATAAAGCTAGCAGTGTTTGGCAAAATATCCATTAACAGCTGAGCAATAACAATCCAAATGACGGCATGTGGTTAATTTTTCAGTTTGCTGAATGAAGTAAGTTACTGTATATGAGATCTAACTGTGTTGATTGTTCATAGTCTCCAGCAGCACTCAATGCCAGACGATGCATAACTAATGCTAAGTTAATTTAAAAAAAAAGGTACATTTTGAAGTTTCTGTCAAATAACATACAAAAGACAAATTCAGATTGCAACAGAACAGCAACGTAAAAAGCTGATCAGCCATATGTAAGAATATGCAAATATTCCGTAGTATCTGTCGGCATCGCAATTCGAAATCAGTGGGTTCAAGGTATGCAACAAGATTGGAAGGTTCCATTAACGTCCTTCCCCCCCATTCATGTCTCAACATCAGCTGTGGCTGTTGCATCAGTCAGGACATTACTGGTAAGGTGAGGTGGCGAGAAAAATAGATTTCATATGTGACAGGTCTTATCTGCCCTTCACTAAACACATTTGCAGGTAGGAAAGGATACGCTAGATTAGTCAGTGCATCATGTGGAAGATGAGCGACAAGGGCAGGTGCCAATAACCCTGTACTAGATTGGAAATTGAGAATTTCTCTGCAAATGCAGTGGAGCCCCACCGACCGGTTAGCTGACTCCAGCAGACACCCTATCCCAACAGCAGGTTGGTAAATAAACTGAAATTCATTAAAAAAAAAAAGAAGGCCTGAGCAGTGTAATGTGTGTGTGTGTATGCGAATTGGTGCCGCAATTTTAAGACATGGTAATTTAGTATTACTAAAACTGCACATGATTTGAACTAACCTCTGGCACTTAGCTTATAGAATCCCTGCCCAGAGGAGAGGAATTATAAGAAATAAGTTGCATAGCTTTAGTTTACTTTTTGCCATTTCATTTGGTTTCTCTTTCACTATTGGGGCTTGGACTTGCAAGTCAGCGGCATGCAGTCGCGACCCCATGTGCACTCCTAATATTAAACTTTGCTCACAAAAAAAACCCCACCTGGCTGCTCCAGATAGACAGGCCTGTATGTTGCAGCATGATAAAAAAATAAGTAAGTATTTAGATAAATAAATAAATCCAGCATTAATAACTTGTCTTTTCCTTTCATATTGCGGCTTCGTGTGCTGTTGACATAAATAGCAGTTTGCTGTCTGCAGCTGAAGCCAAGACAAAAATGAAAAACTGTGTTTAAGCAGCATTATTACATGTAGAAATCGTTCTCTGCTCACATCATGAAGCTGTTATCAAAATGTTTGACTCTCACAAACAGAGCAGGGCCTTAAATCTATTCTTTCGGGAACATGTATGAGACATTTTGCCACAAACAACCAAATGATTAAGAATAATTAGTCAATCACTCCACAGGGTTCCATCATCCTCATATGATTAACTCAGACACATTACATGCACATTGATAACGAGCCTGTGGGCACATGCAGTTTCGCTTTTTAACACCTTGTGACGAGAGCTAAAAACAGACTGCTATTATACAGGAAGCCAATTTTCAGTAAATGAACAACATCCATGCACACGTGAGAGTTGATTAAATAATACCCTATACTGTGTGTAATTACCCAGACATATGTGATATGCAGCAGTAACATTAGATTTTCTGGTTTAAAAAATGTTCTGTTCCGGTTCATTTAGGAGGGAGTACACCTCATAAGGATGGTGACTTTTGTCTTTTTTTATTTTAACCCTGTAAACCTGAGAATCATTTCAGTCTCACACCAGCCCTCAGAGTTGACCCTCCAATATTTTACCATGAAAATGATTATACCCTAACCTTAAGGCTTGACTCAAGGCTTCATTCCATTTGAACTGGGAAGTTGGGATTTCAAAGTGGTGAACTTGGAAATTTTAACCAGAACGCTGTCTGAAGTTGGATGTACGACTCTAAAAGTTGGATGGACCCCACCAGCCCCAACCTCAAAATCCAAGATGGCTGCCCTTATCAAGAGTGAAAAGTGAAAATTTGCCATGATCATAATGTTACTGTATGTTACTTTTACTTGAAGCACAGACAGTGTGGGTTAACTAAATCACACTCTTCAACCATACGGAAAAAAACATGCTGTTCACATGTATTCGTAGCCTTTGCTGCAGAATGTATGAAACTGTCACTGACCCTATAATCTACAATGATGACTGACTTTCAATAAGGAACACCGTGATGCGTTATTAAAGCCTCGATACACTCTTATAATATGGGCATTATATTTGTTAGTCTATTCAATAAAAACAAAAAGCATTTCAACAAAACAATTATCGAGCAATTTTATATCGGGGAGATTTCAGTACTGTGTTGAGCCTGACATTGTAAGTACAGTCAATTATGTTGCTTGTAAGTGCATTTCAGACAGAGCTGACTGACATGGTCAAATGTTTGGGATGTGAGCTATTGACGATAGCGAGGAACAGACACCAGGCAGTTTTCTCTCTTGCTGCCAGCACTAACTAAAAGCCTCAGAAGCAAGATGATGTGCCTGGCTTGTTGTCTTTCTGAGCGGCCCCATGCTGAGAGCACAAGAGCCACTTGGCATCTTCCTCTAGAGCTCTCCTGGACACAAACATTAGACTATCAGTGGGGTGCACATTACATTGCTTTTATAAATATCAATTGAACATGCAGATGAGTTTGTTTGGTGCTTTATCTACACTGGCATAACATGTGCACTTGTTGTGGTTCATAAGGGATGAAAGCATAATACCTTCACGTCACAGTGTGGTGTGTGTGTAGTGCTCCGCCTGCTTTATACTAATGGTTCATTTACAATACTGAAATATGCATTTCTGTTTTAAGAATTCATGAGCTGCACCCTATTTTTATCAGTGAGAGGTAATGGCTATTACTACGTTTGACAATAACAGCACTTGGACCAAAGCGCAGCCACATTACAGAGAAGAAGATCTGGGAGTAAGACTTGACTGGAATGCCTGATACTATTCTTGTCAGTCCCAGCCAGTATAGAAGCATATCCCAGTTTACCGGACACGCAGACAATGACTGAGGCCATGGGTCTGCAATATCAAACATCCACAGCCGTCCTGCCTCCTGGCATCTAATCACTGACACAAATCATCCAGAGATAATGCATTCCCATTTGTGATTAGCATGTAATTGAGGATAATGCTACTTGTCTACCACGGGCTGCTGAGGCTCCTACTGTACAGGATGTCTGCATTTGGCAATAATTGTTTGACCGTAAACACATATCAACGGGGGCTAATATGCAACGAGAGTGTTTGCAATGTAACCTTACAAAACAGCAATGATGCTTGAACTATGTCGTCAATATAATGTTGTTTTATGAAGTGTGACTATATAGTTTTACTAAAGTAAATGATGTGATCAACACACTTGCTGGGAGCTTTCTCTCCTGTGTAATGCACATTCAACATGCATCCACCTCATCTTGAATATGTGTCCCTTATTATGGAGCTCGCAGTGCTGTTATAGAGTAGTTGCATCAATATGCATTCCCGTCTCACCCTCAAAGTCAACAGCGAAGAGGTGGGGTCACTGTGAGTTCATGTGAAGGGAGGGAAAGAATCATTTATATCCTCTGTGACACCTTCCAATGATGTCATTATTGAAAGAGAACTGCACAATGAAAAGTCTTGGGACAACCAATACAATGATATGCTACAGCTAATTATATTAGCATCCCTAATCGTGAGACAAAATAGAAGCCGCATTCATATACATTACAGTATTTATGAAGATAAAGAGTACATGGCCACCTCATGACCAGAGTGGAAAATAAAACACAAACGTCCTCCTTTCATGATTTAGCACACGAGCCTCAACCCAACCATCTGGATGGATAAATTAAAGATCTCCAATCTGAATCTATTACTGTGTTATGACGGCTTTATAGTGTTTTATTTATTTCTGTCCTCCTTTTCGGGGCGTCAGAGAAATCTCAAGTAGACACAAAGGGAGCAAGTGCAGGTCAACTGCCATGCACCACTTATTTATGTGGCTACATGTATTTGTTTATGTGCTTTAGAAATCTTCACCGATGAAAGCCATGCATCAAAACCAAAACAAATTAAATGTTTGATGTAAAAGGAAGAGAGCACAAAGAAAAGTATCTTTCCATGGTGCACGAAAAAAAGGTTATTGGATAATGTGATCAGTATAAATGTGTTGAGATCTAGAGATGCCATGGATGTTTGATTCAGAATTCACAAAATGTCTGTGATCGACACATTTGGTCATGCTCTTTTGATTTTTCTCCCACCATAAATTGGTATTGATCCATTTCCAGGAATGCAAAAGCAAACATAATTGATCTTCTTTCAAAACGTTGAGAGAAACACAAATTCCTTCGGTCCATGGCATTGGATCCAGAAGCTTTGCTCCCAATAATGTGCAAGTCTGGGCCAAATCTGTGCTTGTTGCAGTTTCTTCCTTTCAGTCTCTATCCCAGAGTGCTTTCACTATACTGACTGATTCTGAATGATATAAAACCTTGAACGTGGTCAGAATCCATAGAGTGAATAGAGATGACATGATCTCTCCAGAAGACATTGTGTTTCGGGCTCAGGTGCAGATCGGTTTCCAGCAGCCTTGATCTTATTCTAAACAGAATTCAGTTTGAAGAAAACAATCTAAACTGAAAACCAGCACATTTTAAGACACCAGTGCCACACTTCAGTGAGTGTCATTCAATAAGGCTCTTGAAACCCTGGTGGAAAAGTAACGACACGTAAACTCTGCATTTGTACCGTAATGACTCGGTCAAGGCCAAAGATAGTCTCTGTTTAGATGGAGCCATTATCCTGGGCCTGTAGCTAAACAAGCAGCAAAGCACAGCTGTTATACTGTGGTGTTTAAATACATCATGTAAATATCCAAATGCATGTGTTGCCCAGGGGACATTCTCCAACTGTGCAACAAAGCTTAACAAAGTTTAACCCAAAATGACAATGCTTTAATCTACTAATCTCGACGGCTAATTTGTTGATTTAAAACACTCAAACCTTTTGATTCAGTCAAGAACTTGTGCAAAATAATGGCAACTTTGCCTCCTATAAATTATGTTTATATCTGGCAGGTTTCAGTACAGTATAGTGCAGCAGGAAGCAAACTGGTGAAGGTTAGGCTCAACTCTTCATCCTTAATCATGCTTTATTTTATTTACAAAGTTAAGTTAGTAAAGGAAAATCCAGTGCATGTCCTCAAAATCCAAATTGTGATCTGTATTCCCAAGAGAGTCTTGACATTTACCTACATAACGTGCGGTGCTGCCTTCCTGCATGCTTTGCTGTGTCTAATCTGTTTACAGAAAAGTTATTTATAGTGAAAAGAATAACCATCGTGTCGGTTGTTCGTGACCAGAAATGGTTAAACGTTTGTATTGTCACATAAGGCTCTGGTCTTGAGGATGCTGTCAGCAGTGAAAATGAATGATCGGCACAGTGAGAGTGTGAGCTGTCAGGTTGTAGAGATCATATCGATGTCTTGTCTTGTCTACAAATTTTCTAACATCTTTCTACAACTGTAACACTGCTGAATTGATGGATTGATCATTACACGAATAAGGCTACTAATGAGCTTTCATATCTAAGGATGTAAGCTGTAAAGGGCAGTTTGGTGAACCTGTATAGTGTTCAGCCGCCCGGTCTCCTAAAAATTACATTCCCATCCAAAGGAACTGCATTGTCATTGTCAACATATTATCCCCCAGATTACGTTTGTTTTTGACGTATTTCGCATCTGTTGTTAAGCAAAGTCAGGGTAGCACTTCATAATAACTACACACTATGAAGCATTAGTTAAGTATGAGTAAACACTTAATTCATCATTTATAAAGCATTGTTCCTACATTAATAATTCATTAGTATGCAGTTCATAACAACAGTTGTAAATGTTTTATTCTTGATTAATAAGCTCGTCTATTATGTGTTTCATTATTGTGTTTTCATACTTTATAAATGAAGTATTATATATATTACAAACCAATTATTAAGGAGTTGTAGATTAATAAGATAATTTATAAAGTGTTAGTAAATGATTAATAACTTATTTAGATGTACATTATTCATGCATTTATATATATAATGGTTAGGGACTATGTTAATATATGCTTTATAAACTCATTAATACTGAAATTCATGATTAATTCATGATTGATTACTAACGAGTAGTAACTACCTTAAAGTGTTTTATGTGACCTCATCTAAATTTATGCCTTTATTTATGCCTTATAAAGCATTTATTAAGTATTTTGTGTGACCTCATCTAAAGTGAGGACTATTTATACCTTACAAAGCATTTATAAATGACATTGAAAGGCCAGCAGTGCCTCAAAACACTTTTTGAACAGAACAGGCAAATAGACACAACACAAAGTGATCAAAAACATATTAATATTTATTGCAAGATGCAAAGAATATACTGTTAAATACAAACCTCTCAGCCATTAACCATGAGCTTTGCATATTTAGTTTACATTTACTTATTTAATTATTCATTTCATACCAAGCATATCGATCTCATTCACATCCACTCCACATATAACAGCTAGTTAGCCATCTGTCACCTGGATTGCTCTATTTACAACGGAGGTGACGCGTTAGCGTGCGCCCGTCTCAGGACCTCTAGTGTTAGCTGGAAGGCGAGCTGGATACTCATCCTCCATAATGTGTAACGTTACATGCCAGCAAACTAAGAAACAAACAGACGGCCATTGGAGGCCCGTCAGCAGTCATTCTTTCTGGCCCAGGTCTGCGCGCCCTTCCAACTTAGGTCGGAGTTTTCCATCGCTAAGTGCACTTCCGTATCAGTTCCTGAGCGTAACGTTTGTCCCACGTTGATGACGTTGAAGCGGTCTTTTCCTGTGTAACGTTACGTGCCAGCAAAATAAGAAACAAACAGACGGCCATTGGAGGCCCGTCAGCAGTCATTATTTCTGGCCCGGGTCCATCGCGTAAGTGCACTTCTGTACCAGTTCCTGAGCGTAACGTTTGTCCTACGTTGATAACGTATGAAGCGGTCCTTTCCTTTGTCCGTCTCACATTGATGACGGCATATGAAAGCGGGATTTCGTTTATTGTAAACAATGACCAGATTCGGCCGGCTGCTATCGGGACATGCAACTGAAGAAAAGTACGAACAGTGGAGATCGATATGCTCGGTTAAAATGAATAATTAAATAAGTAAATGTAAACTAATATGCAAAGCTCCTAGTTAGCTCCAGTCGTATATTTACAAATGTTTTATATACAGCCATGTTCTCCTGAAGGAGAATGTCTTTGTTTGTTTGTTTCTTACATGAATTAATGGCTCAGAGGTTTGTATTTAACAGTATATTGTTTGCATCTTGCAATAAATATTAATATGTTTTTGATCACTTTGTGTTGTGTCTATTTGCCTGTTCTGTTAAAAAAATGTGTTTTGAGGCACTGCTGGCCTTTAAATGTCATTTATAAATGCTTTGTAAGGCATAAATAGTCCTCACTTTAGATGAGGTCACACAACATACTTAATAAATGCTTTATAAGGCATAAATAGTCCTCACTTTAGATGAGGTCACATAAAACACTTTACTAACGAGTAGTAACTACCTTAATACATCATGAATCAATCATGAATTGCAGTATTAATGTGTTTATAAAGCATATATTAACATAGTCCCTAACCATTATATATATATTAATGCATGAATAATGTACATCTAAATAAGTTATTAATCATTTACTAACACTTTATAAATGATCTTATTAATCATCTACAACTCCTTAATAATTGGTTTGTAAAATATATAATACTTCATTTACAAATGGGGAATCCATCATTTATAAAGTATGAAAACACAATAATGAAACACATAATAGACGAGCTTATTAATCAAGAATAAAACATTTATAACTGTTATGAACTGCATACTAATGAATGATTAATGTAGGAACAATGCTTTATAAATGATGAATTAAGTGTTTACTCATACTTAACTAATGCTTCATAGTGTGTAGTCATTATAAAGTGCTACCAACAGAAGTTAACAACGTAACAAATGTACTCATCTACCAGTACACTGCTGTTGTTTTTCCAACATGTTTTGGTTGCTAATGACAGTCTTCGCTCGAGGGGAACATAAAACAATCAATCAGTCAATGTTTACTTCAATGGTTGAGCAGGGCTAAGAGTGAACCTTGGCTCTGACTGAGTAATAAGCTGTGCTAGTAGCCGCTACCACCTGCAGTCAGCAGGGAACTGAGTGTGCTCTGGACTCATTCGTGGCTCTAGGTCAACCCACATTCACTTCTCAGTGTTTCACACCTCTCTCGTATTTGCACTTTAATTAGTATAAACACATATGCAGAAGCGGTGACAGTTAAAAAAAAAAAAAAAAAGGGAAGCGTGTGGACAGCTACTGACATGGCTCCTCTGCATTTTAAACATTTGCTTACTGAAGCCAAAGAGAGAGAGTGTGGCCTTTATTCACAAAACCAATCACCTCCAGCAGCAGTGTTTAGTTCACAACTTTAATTTAGGCGAATTTAGGTTAGTTGAATTTATTTGAGAAAGTGAGGCAATCACAGATAAACCTCGGCTTGATTGTCCAGAACAACGCACTAAAGTCATCAACTTGATGGTCAATCATTTTAACGTAACAAAAATGTGTCTGCATTCTAATTATCATCAATGAAAAGCATTGCAAAGATTAGTGATAGTCCAGAAAACAGCAAATTAAATCAACAAGTGCTTCTTGCTGCAATAAATACAGCCAGTTATTGTTGCCGACAGGGACTACCCACACCTGTGTGCAAGTTCAGTGAACCACATCCTTTCTATGTCACGAGGGCGAAGAGAGACAAAAATCTCCCCAGTGGAACAATCCATCTGAAAGGAATACAGGAGAGGGGGAGAATAAATGGATGGGGGGTAGTCAGTAACATCTGCAGTGGTGTTAGCAGGAGGCTGAGACCTGATAAATTGCAGGCATTTTCATATTTTCACACAATATGAATTACACTAAAATATGTTTGTTGTTTCTAACATAACGATTAGAAGTGTAGCTGAGGCTTGAATTAAGACGTACTGTAAATCTTTTTCTTTTCAATGGACACCGTGAGCCCCGCATCTTCATGTTTCCTAAAGATTCCTATTCTGTTGTTTGCTGTCCATGTCAGAAATATTTGACAAACAGTTGCATGAGAGATTGCAGCTGAGCCTTTTTATATTTCAGTAAATTACTGACAAGAACAAATGGCACGAGTTTAACCTTCGCTGACAGATGCGTTAAATATGAAGGACAGTCTGCCGTGGGAGAGCTTCGCCGACTTATTGATCTCCTTTTTGCATTTAATTGTTTCATTTGTAGCGGGGGAGTTCTTTTAGTTCGGTCTTCTTCATTGCTTTCAAATGTTAGACTGAACTGAGCCCATATCAGCTCAGTCAGGACACTAGACCTGTGTAATTACTGCCCAGGGCTGGTTTATCCCACTCTCCCACTGTACCATCACTTGAGTGATTGGAGCCGCAGGGGGGGATCACCAATGTAGCAGGTCATAAGTCATAACGGTTTGGACTGGCAATATAGAGTCAAACCTCTTCAGAGTGGAACAAAAGCTCTTGCTTCAATAAAAGAGCATGGATTGCTTATCTGCGATGCTGGCGAGGCCATGGATCATTCTGCTGTAGATCGCTTCAAGGAGCTTTAACTCGTCTGCAAGTGGAAGGAAATTCTTTGTCTGTGACCCCAAAACCCAACATGGCTGAAAAGAACTAAATATAATACTATATACATTATATGGCTTGTTAGAGGTTGTTGAGCTGTCGTAAAAGCAGAAAACAGCCAGTTTTTTTTACCTGAAATGAACATATATAGTGTTTTACAATCTTGCATGCCAGCAGGCATTCATTGTTGAATTCCTACCACTAACAGGTCTTTCCACCAACAAATCAGTTGTGCTGGTAATTCGGAGGTTGCTGAAGGTGGCTCGTGACCAATTCAAGAGCTAATGAAATGAGGAAATCCATCTGGAAATGGATAGATTACTATTGCTGGCAAAAAATTCCATTAACATCTGGCAAAGGCGTGTTGCACCACCGTGTCTCAGCCAAAGACATTTGGCATTAAGTTTAACCACTCCATGAGTAAGAATTAGTGACACATTATGGGTTTTTTCCTGTTTGTTTTGTTGTTCTTATAACTTGGGGGACATTTGACAAAACCTGTTTGTGATGAGACACAACGTGCATGTCTGGTGATGGCTTTTGATTTTTTTACACTCACTTTGTTGTTTCAACGTGAAGTCAAACAGACACAGGCAAAACACTGCTGTTCACAAATCAATACACTAATCAATAGCATCTGCACAGACACGGCTATGGTTCTCTTGACATTAAACATGCTCACTGTGGTTCTCTCTGGTCTTTGATGGTGTAGAGGTAGAACATTGTTGCATATGCATCAAGTCTCGTACACATAAATGTATTCATGCCACATGGATAATCTCTTCAAATCAACATGACAGTGGATGAATTAGTAGTACAAATCTGTCCTTATTTCTAAATTGTCCATGCAGTAAGTGGGGATGATAGAGTGAATGGTTGTCTGTGTGTGTGTGTCAGACCTTTGATTGACTGGAGACTGGTCCATGGTGTACCCGCCACTCACCCAATGTCAGCTCCAACCCCCTGGATGATCCACAACCCTAAACCTTTGTCACTCTGAATTTTTTGAATCTTCTAATACATTATCACTAAATTCTATTTAAATCTGAAGATTATCTTGGAACTCATTTCTTCAAAATGTCAGTTCACAATCTCTTCTTAGAATGAACCATGTAGATTGTTTCATCTTTCAAAAATGATTCATTGCAGCTATTTTTTTTAATTTTATATTGCTTAAAGTCATTGTATGTTTATATTTTCTAAGAAAAGGCATTCTCAGCTTTTAAATTTACCACTTCAGTGACTTAGTGGTTTATTGCATTTTTTATGTTGCAAATGTAATATAGTTCTCAAACATATAGCTGTTAATACAGTTTGCTTCTTTAAGGCAACTTGTATCATCTCCAACACAAATCATTCACAATTACCATTCACTACAAACTAAAATATCAAGTACGTACGCACATATGCCTGTATGAACACAAAATTCTACACATAACACAAGCATCTAATGGAAAAAGACAGAGGGGGCATGCAATAACCACATCTAATTATAAGCATCCCTGTTCAAATATTTTTATTGTCTTGTTCCATAAATTAATTGTATCGCCTGTCACGTTTTATCAAGACGTGAAGTCACACAGTCCATCAGCCATCTAGGTTACACACTCAACCTCCATCTGGATGATGATGAAAATGCTTGCAAGCATAACAAGTTTAATTCAGTTGCAAGATGCTCATTTACAAAATGGCATAACCCTTTCAACGAGTTTCAGACATTTCATGAAATGTGAACAATGGCACCAAAACGACAACATGACAAAGAAATGGGCCTTCAAACAGGCAATAATATTACTACTAAGCAGTGAATGCAATAGCATTTTGAAAACAGATTTGCCATCCTGATTGTCCATTTTGCATTGGTCTATTCTATGCACACATCATCTGTTGCATGTCTGTCCGTCCTGAAATAGGGATCCCTCCTCAGTTGCTCCTCTTGAGACTTCTCCCTTTTTTATTGTCCTCATAGAGGGTCGAAGAATAGAATAGTGTTTAGATTTTAAAGCCACTTAAGGCATATTTGTTTGGTTGCATTAATACAAATCACTTGTCTTGACTCAAATGACCAGGGTTCAGTTCAGTTATAAACATGACAAACTTTGGCATGCTGTGACACTTTTATCTAAATGTTTATATATTGATTTTACTTTTGAATAATTGGCGGTGGAAGTATGCAACTTCAAGACATTGACACCAGGTGGTGTGATAATGGCCAAGCTGGCGTTATATACATTATGTACGATAGCAATTATGTTTTATGTCACATTTTCTCTTCTTCTAAAGGTCATCAGCGTTGCACAGATGCATTTTATTAGTGGCTGTTTCAGGTCTGACTGGATTGTTTCAGGTATTTCCAAATGTGGGTGCAAAACACTTCCAAATATTTTTGAAATAAGACGGCGTGATGCCATTTCCACCGAAGAACAATCAGAATGCACTCTGTCATGGTGCAAGTCCTAATGCTTGTACTTTTAATTTGGATACATTGTGCTTAACATGAAGATAATCCAATTAAAAACAAGTGGGGGGGGAGACAAACAAAAACAACTATTAAAAATGAATGCCAGAGATGTGTATTTCAAGGCACTGGGGCTGAGTTTATCAGGAGAAACAGTGATAAAGATTTCGGTGTCATCTGTTTAGCAAATAAATTCAAGTTGCAGACCCACAAATGAGCCTTGGGGTACTCCATGTAGTTTCTTCAGTCTGATGAAAAGCTTAAAATTCTGACAAAAATACTGATGTTAATGAATCAGTTTAAAAAAGATCAATTCTTCAATCAATGTCTTCAGTAGAAAATTGCCTGGAGAAAAGTGTTCACAGCATGGCACGTAGATCATACTGAATTACTGGGACATTGTCTCTTGAAAGACACACTGCTGTTGAGTTTCTTAAATGTCATTTTTCAATAGTTTGAAAACCACCAAAAAAAAAATCCATGAATCTCCATTGTACTCAATCTCAGAGGTCGGTATATTATAAGCTGGGCAAATAAACAACATAATTACTTGCATGCTGCCACAATTGGTTTTTGAATTGCATTCTTCTCTTTTGTCATTTGTGTAAAGCAACCCTTTAAAACTCACAACTCTAGATAGTGTTGTGTTGACTTCACATACATCCTTGACTACTCTAGCTAGACTCATATTCACATTTTTCTCTACAGGCCCCAAAATCAAAACCACAAGAACATACAGAAAATGAGAGTAATGTCACGTTGAGATCATGTCTACTTCTGTATGAATTCATGTCCCATTAATGCACATTACTAACTTTGCTTCTTCGCTGGAGTCTTTGTGCTTTCTCTCCTCGCAGGTTTCCACGGATCGTGGTTATATCTGGACCCTGGTCCTCCCTCCTGCTGTGGCCCTGCTGACACCTACTGCTACTATCATTTTTATTTTTCGTCACATTACTTTTTCTATTACCGATACCATTAACGCACATTGCTGACTTTGCTTCTTCGCCGGAGTCTATGTGCTTTCTCTCCTCGCAGGTTTCCATGGATCGTGGTTATATCTGGATCCTGGTCTTGCCTAGGAGTCGCATTTCTATTACTATTACTTATTTTACTATCATTATTCTACCATATCCACTGCTGCTGTTCTTTGTAGCAGTTGTAATTTTTCAATTATTATTATACTTACTACTCTCATGATATGAATCATTTATATCATATGCATTGAATGTGTTGTAACTCTGTCATGTTGTTCATTCTGTGCACATGAATGGCGTCTTGCAGCTAAAAGTGCAAACAGCGCTAACAGTGCTGGCAGAGTTAACAGTGTTTACCTGAGGGGCAACTGGTGGGGGGCGAGGACGCTGTTCCCAGCTGTAACAGCCGTATGAGTGCTGTGCCGACTGATCGTTTGATTTGTTATCATGAACAACTTTGACAGCTAAAAACTAAGGAGCAGAGTTTCATGAAATGCACCAACAGAAATATCCATAGATGATGGTTTGTGGACTCAGAAAAAGTCTCTTTAAACTTTTATGTAAAAGTAATCTTCAGTTCATTCATTTTAGTTTACATTTAAGAACCAGAAAAATGGTTCCCATTCCTTCTTGAAATTGTCATGCAAACTTAAAACATTGATGAATAACTGATGGTGCATGCATTTCATATTAAAACGTGCATTCAAAAATATACTGTATATCAATTTATTATTGAATCTAACACTTTTTTATAATGACTAAGCTGCACAATATAATAAATAAGTCTTCCTGAGTGGTTCTTTCATTAAACATACTCTGCAACACTTTCCTTGTGAAATGATGAATCTCTGGATATAGTTCACTGTCAAAGATCTTTTTATCCCAACTTAGAATAACACAGAAAAGGAAATGTGGGGATCTATCATTCATTGTATGCATCATTCATACAGCACATAAAGGAATCCCACTCAAACAGACATGTAGAAATGAACCAATTGATTAAACTGATGTAAGCCATCATTACAATATCATCAGTCTAACTGATTTCTGAAAAAAAATGATTATTGGTTTGTACGGTAAGACAATCTTTTTTAAAGCGTTACTTCTTCATTTTTTATTTTTTGCTTTTAATTGAACCACAGGTAGTTTTACACTAGCAAACTTCACCGATCTTGTTTCGGTATCAAGTTAAAGATGGTGTTTAGACTCGTGGTTTTTGGTCTGTCATATTTGCAGGCTGGGAGAACAAGCTACCAAAAAAGCTTCAATCCAGGGCAACAATCACCTCTTAAACGAGACCTTTCTTTTTGAATGAGTCATTTTCAAACCAATTCTGGTTTTTGGAGAGATGCGACTGTTTTCCTTGGAATTGGTTTTGTTTTGCAGGTTTCGGCAGTGCACCCGATCGGAGGAGGGTAGGGCTAAAAGGAGTGCCTCTTAAAATTGGATTTTCAATTGTTTAAGGAAAAATCCCTAGCTTGTCCCTGTAATGTTTGTTTTGTATATGCACATTAGATATAATGCCTTTCCAAAACCTTTGTGGTGACCCTACTTTGATGTATACAATTGGTCAAATAAGTAGGAAGTAACACACAATAAACAAGGGGATGTAGCAATTAGGAAAGGCCAATCTGATTCCAATTTGTCAGCAAGAACTAATAAACATGTCACTCGCGCTGTTTGCGATGCGGCTTGGCTCCACTAATGACAGTTGCTACTGATTTAGCCTCAGCTGGCTCTGTAATTAACCGGTTGATTTTCAGGTGCTCTCCAGCAGCAGCAATGCAAAGACTGGGGGCTATCTCGACATGTGAGAGTATAATGAAGGTGTGTCTCCTCAGTCAGCATGAGCAGTCAAAGTGTGTATTATGCACAAATTATCAAACGAGTTCTGTGGTCATTACCCACACTACGCATGTGTCTTGTTCAGGATTCTCACTGCAATTAACTGTAATTTAAAGGGTTTTGGTGTATGAGTGTGTGAGTCACCAGAAACAGCAGAAGGGAAGATGATACAGGTTGCATAATATGAGACCATGTTTGGAGCTATGATGGGTTAAGGAGGCTGTAAGAACGTTATTTAAAAAGTACAAGTCAAACACTTCTTATTATCCATGAGGATGTCCTAAATTTATACCAGCAAAGCATTGTAGCACTTGGGATTTGAATTAGCTCTCACACGGTGATTATTCCAAGCGTGTGGTGACAGATATGAACATCTAAAAGAACTACTGTGTACATACTCATGAGAATGTTTAGGGTGGGCAACAGACAGGGAAATATCCTATTAAACTTTTAGGACAACATGGTATATCCAGTTGTAGGATCGATGCACCTTCTACTCTAAGTACACAGGGCGGCGCTGTTCAAACTGGTGAGGCTCAGTTCCATCTAGCCAAGCACTGATGCCGTGTTGTCCCACTTTCATGGATGGCCTTAATCTCTGCCCTTAGCTGAGGCAGATTAATCCAGACTGTGCTGACATTATCTCCTGTTCTACACTGTGACACCGGACACAGGAGGAACTCCCCACATCCTCACTTCTCTAAGCTCAAACATCACCTCTGACGCCGCTGCATCCCGATCTGGAGCCAAAGAATTACTTTGAGTGTTGCTCACAACTGTACATCTCTAAGATGTATTTACACATTCCAGACACACTGTTTTCTGCACATATTTAAATCATGATTGGCAAATGGTATATGAACATGTTTCTGATACAATAAACTATTCATGATATGGATTGTGTTGGTGGGTGGGTTAAGACTTTTGCATGTCATCATGTCCTTTAAGTGTAAGGGCACTGTAATTACTCATGTAAATGTACATGTACAGTGAACTAAATTAATGTGTCAGACGTATCCCATGAATGGAATTTACTGTAGAGTCTGATTCATGCAGTGGCAGAAGAAATACTCAACTCTTTTACTTAACTAAAAGTAGCATAGATAGTTCCTTGTAGTAGCTTTAACTAAAAGTACAAAAGTATTGGAAAAATGGTAGGCTGACTTATTATGCAGAAAGGCATATCTATATTACTGGATCATTATTATTGATACATTATAATACATGTGTAAATCACTTTAATGATGCAGCTGGTAAAGGTGGGGCTAATTTGAATTACTTCATATACTACTGGGTAGTTTCTGAATCCTCTCCGAGGATCAATGAAGTCCCGTATAGCAAAAAAGTACAAGTACCTCAAATTATTACTTACTGTAAGTATGACACTTGACTAAATGAAGTTACTTTCCACCACTGGATTTATGTTTTTATGTCCTTTCTACTCAGTAACTTGACCTGTAGAATAAGTATTCAAGCCACAAAGTGCATGTCGAGGTGACTGATTAAAGGGGTTGGCCGGAAAATATTTACCACCTTGTGCGACTTGAACTCGTGGTGCTGTGGCTGAAAACAATGGACATCAGGGTCCTGCTGATGCACCATGACAAAACATTTTCCATTAATTATCTTTATAATTTATAACCCACGAGCTGTTTGATGTACCGTGACTGATTATCATAACCATGATGGAGCACAGTGGATGGTGACCCACTGGAAAACACATTTTATCATGAGAAGGAGGCTTATTCCTCTTTGTGTAGCAGTAGCCTCTTAACAGGTATCATTTCCCACTATTACAGAACTAACGGGCCATCACACTCATATGCAGATAGGTAAACAGTGATACAACATTGTGTTTAAGGTTTTGAACTGTGCTCAGATGAAGAAATAAAAATGAAAAGATCAAAATATCTTTTTTTTTCTCCTGACCACTTCTTGATCTGTTCCTCGTTAACTATTAATAAGTCACTGATCGGCACAAAACTAGTCAAAAGTCATTACTTGAAGGTGATCCTAATTTCAGAGCAAATTGATTGTATTTCCTCCACAACATGGTGATGGCTGAGCCGGCAGACAGAAGCTAACAGTGTAAACAGAGCTAACAGTGTTAGCTAGTGTACTGTACTGTAAAGTGTTACTGTAGCAGTAACTTAAGGTTTTCACAATTTAATTGTAGAAATAATTTGGGAGTTGAAAGGTGTTACTGCATAGATATGTTAATTACATTGTATTTGTACAGCTAAGAGAGATGCAACAACAGGGTATCACACAAAGGGACAATGCATTGAAAGCACACAGGGCCATGCATACCACTTTTAATGTACCAATTGTTATGTGGATAAACACAATTTTTTTGTGACCAGGACACTTCGTATTGACAATTTCCATTTGCATCACTGTTACTCTATCACAGGATTTTGAGGCTTACTGGATCATATCAACTAAAAAGCCTATTTTCATTACAAAGAATGGTCCGCAGCCTCTGGATTGACTAGAACTGCTTTCACACCTTCCCACGCTATAGCATTTGCATCATTTTTGGATGAAGCACAAGCAAAGTGGGTTTTTTTTTCATTACTCTTTTCTTGATTATACATGCAGTGCCTGAATATGATGCTCAAGATATTCCAAACATTTGTATGTGTCTATATGAATGCAAGTTTCCTAGTTCTCTAAAACAATATGCTGTAAAGGGCACAATAAAGAATTCATGATGTATGAATCAAAGCATTTGATTCTAGAAAGGGAGCATTTTAGCAATTATTTGGTTTAAAAGTTATCAACGAACACATCAAGGGTTGGCGTAAAAGGTAAAACTGCAATTTTACTCAAAGCAATTGATTCTTTACTTTTCAAACTACTGCCTGATTCACCTTTTGCCAATCCCGTTAGAGGCGGGGCCATTGGTGCCCAGATCATGTATTGACATTTTAACATGTTTATTTTAGGAAACTTAAGGAGACCAGGGAGGGGAAGAACACACATTCATGAATTAAAACATGGAGCTGCCTCTAGTCTTATACCGCTGACATTTCTTCCTGGATTCACACCAGGGTCTTCTTCTGGACATCTCCGCTCAGAATGCCCTAAAATAATTAAAAGGTCTTTGCCAGAAGTTATTTAATAGTAAAAGAAGGTAACAGGAAACATGTTACCAAGGATAAAGACATTTTTTTATTTCAATTTTCTACTGTATTTACTGACTTTACTTTGTATTTATATTCATACATGTCAAATATATAATGTATTCTTAGTTGCTTGTTAAAATGTATTGAAAATGCAAATGAATGGAGAAATAAGGGAAAGAAAAAGGGTCAGTGATCGACCTGCGTATAAACAAAGAAATATCTTTCTTGTATGGTTTCAAAATTTCTAATGTGGGGCCCCTCAACTTTTACTAGCATAACTAGAGGTGTACTATGTCTCTGCTTCTAAGGGCCGGCAGGGCCAAATATCAAGGCAACCTGCGGCTTTCATTATAATCACAATCACAAGAAGGGGGAAGGGCACATATGCTCTTTTGTGATATCTATCTATATGGTGGAGGCTTTGAACCATCATGCACCAGCGGCAGGCTCTGGTAATGAAGACACTCTTCCCCCGAGGAGGTTCCATCTTTGCTATCCCGTCTAAGAGCGAATAACACACACACACACACAGGTGAAGGACGCACCCCCATCTCCTCCTATCCGCACGACCATTGCTGTCACTGGCCTGAGAGATAACTGGCTTTACCAAGCCTGTCCTTTATGTGAATGTCAAAGTATCCACACAGGGGCCATGACACACCAGCGTGAGCCACTGTTGTCTGCAACCAACGCTGTCTCAGTGGCAAACTGCTTCAGAAGAGGTGGTGCTCGTATACCTCACCTCCCATTGCATCACATGCAGTGGGTAAAGCATAGACGTCTCACTCTGCAGGAAAACAAATCCTCCCCCCCACTCCTTCCATTGACAACTATCATACAGCATGCATTTATTCCGGTTACTTCTTGAATATTCTAGCACTTCATCATCGGTTCCAGATGGTGCAGTAAATGGTCGAGAAACTCATCCTTCACAGCTCTTCTCATCGTAAGCCCAGGTTGTTGATGTTGACTCAGATTGCTCTGTGAGCAGTGGCACTGTATGTATCACTTCATCTAAATTCCTCTCCAAAGCCAAGTAAGTCACCAGAGATGAAGTCAGACTTCAGTGGATGAAATTAATTGCTTAACCTCTGCGAAATCAGCTGCCAATAAATTACACAGGGAAATGACTGATCACATAGATCATGTTCGTATCAACAGAGGTTGGACAGCCATATCCTAAACGGAGCATTCGGTTTTGTGCAAATAAAATGTCACTGCGGATCAAATGCGGCAAGGCTATATCACGCAGCTGCGTGTTGGAGTGCACTATGTTGCAGCTGTAGCTCTAATATTAGTCCCTGCAGTGGAAACATTCATACAGCGACTCGCAGACAGAAGAAAAAATTAAATTGTTTGCAATTCAAGTAATAGCGGTGTTGTTGTTGTTTATCCATCTCCTGGTATTGTTTCAGTGAGGGTATAGAACAACAGAGGAAATGACAGATATCACACCCCACTTTTTTTTAATACTCTATATGAAAGCCATTTCAGCCATATTCACTTGATATCGTAAGAAACGATTCCATCTTCATCTCTTCAGCTCGGAACATCACTGCTGATTCAACAATCCATCAAATGAGGAAAATAACAATAAGCGCGCCGGGCCATACCGTTTACCTGCATTCATGCTAACAACACGCTGTGTGGATGAATGGTGATGTAAATGGGAAGCAGTCACACTCGAGTGCAGCTGGTTCACATCATACCCAAGTATTCGTTCAGCTTTGGCTCAAGTTCCTACATCTCAGACTCATTTTTTGTCAGTTTTGAGGGTATTCTTGGTTCCAAGCCGCTGAAGCGATGGTGAAGCAAAAGAGTGGAGGGAGACACGAAGATTACTAGTTATATTCGACTGAGAGTCATTCAGAAGCGGTGGAGAATATTCATGGTAAGTGGTTCTGTAAAATCCTCTGACTTTAGCTGACCCCTCTGTCTGGCAATAAATATTTCAAAATATAAACCCTGGAGGTCATTTCCAAGGTATGTATGAATTTAAATTCCTTGTGACTGTGTTATAAAACAGCACCACGACTGTAAGTAGCTTCATTGCCTCGCTTTGTCTAAGCAACACATGCACTTGAATACTGGGTTTACTGTCAAAAGTAAATTAACTTGCTCTTCATTCAGATTCACATGTTAAATTCAATGCAGCAACACACCCACAACTGTATAACATTAACATATTAACATATTGTAAAACATACTACAACTTCTGCTACAAAGTATTCAAATGTACTTTTAAAAGAGGAGCTTATTGGAGGCAGCAAACCCAGGTGGAAACACAAACTCAAGGTAAATGACATCTTTCATTTTGCGAGCCCACCTTGAATTAATCCTATTTAAGGGTTTAGCTACACTGTGCACAGCAGCATTCACTCAAACTAATCCATATCACACCCACGTACTTTTGCACACACATACACAAGGAAACACACACTCAAACTGCATTTTTTTCTTATGCTACCAAGATGCAAAAGCTCCTCCTATGATAGAAAAATGGCGGCAAAAAAGCAACAAATAGCTACCACGCTTTAACAGTTATTCAAGTGTATCTGCAAGAAAAGAAAAAAACCCTGGCCCATATATTGTCATAGTCACATCCACCTAAGTATATATTCTTTTGTCAGATACATGTGATAAACAGAGCCTCCCCATGGCCCTCACAAACACAGTCTCGCAGTAGGCTGCTCCTGGACACTATAACATTAAACAGCATCAACAAAGATTCTTTCTGTCCTCTTTCTATTTCCTTCTCATGAATATTCAGCCATGAAGTCTTAGATGTGTCTTCTATGAGTGGAAGCGCAGGTGGATAACAATCTGTACATGAAACACAAATGAATGAAAGAGGAGCGTGACTGTCTCCAGGGCTCTATACCCACACCTTCAGCATCAACATGGCCTCAGGGCAAAATGAGTGAGAGCTGCAGATTTGAGGAGTGTAAAGGAAGCAAAGAGGCATTCAGTAAATACTCAAGGTTAGGCTTCATCTTATTCCTTAAACATACATACCCTCTGAATATGGAGCGGGTGCTGATTAGTGTTAATATTGTCAGCTATTTTCTTATTTAGTCTTGGTTTTGGTCCTGTGTCAAATGTCTTTGTTAGTTAATCATAGTGGTTTTTTTGTGGGGGTTGTTGGTCAAGTTTTAGTTGACTAAAAGTGTGGCTGTTTAAGTATAATAGTGAAAGAAAACCATAAATATTTTTATCATGGTTTTAGGATTCAGAGCATTGACATAGCAGCAGAAAGTTATTTGCTATGTAAAGATGTTGAGTATCTAAAGTCGAATGAAGTCGCGTTGTAGTCCGAGCTTCTCTGTGATTTGTCGACATAGCCGGGCCGGCCGTGCATTCTTTTAGTGCATGTGAGTGCATGTGAGTGTGCCCCACTGTCTAGCTCATGACCGGTGCTCGTCACTACGCTCATATGGCATTCATGCGGTGGTTACAGCTGATAATCGTCTCTGGCTGCAGTTGAAAAGTCCGAAAATGACCTCCTAGTGTCTATTCCTAACCATCATTTCTTTGACCTCAATGGAAAACGTCATGGGGTCAAGGAAAGATGTGAATGAGAGTTCATGAGGAGTTAGACTCACCAAATTTTATATTGTATTCATGTTTTATTTTTTTACTTATTTGTTACATGTGCGAAGTAATTAATTACATACGAAATGAAACGAAAGGCTTGTCACTATCTATTCATATTCATCATCATGAATCCCATTAGTTTATGACTGTATGAAAATAATTGTTGAATCTGTTAAAGATAGACGTATTGTTTGTGTTCTTGGACAGCCGAATGGTGCGTCACTTTAAATTGTGGGGCGGCATTATCTTCTTTCCTTTGGTAAAGGAAGGTCCAGTGTTTCCTATGCTAAAGGAGCTAAGAAAGGAAGCATTGAAGCACCTTACCTTAGCATTTAGCATATATTATATATAAATATATATATATATAATATATATTTATAATCATGCTACTGTTCACTGACCTGACTTCATACAATGTGGATTTTAAATCCAACATATAATGCATTCACAATAGAACGTGGACGATTTAGAGAGAAACTATGCTCATTGTCACCATGACAGTTTTCAGAGAGGTTGTGAATGATTTTGAGTTGGCCTACTTGATGGCTATTCACTACCTTCAATTTAATTCTTGTAATGGCACATCGAATGCCATTGAAAAGACACTCAGTGTGCTATGTAATGCCAATTATCCATTGTATCACAGCATGCTATTCAAAGTCACCAGAGTGAAATCAAAATGGAGTGTGTCAGAAAACACTATACTTTATTGCTGCAGCCTACCTCACTATTTGGCAAAGCTCTAAATCCACTTTCAGTGCATGGATCATCACACATCCTCTGCTGTGTGATGAAGGGAGGCAAAGTGGAGGTTGTATGTGAATTTTGGATATTTAAAATGTCAATCCAATTTTTGTTTCAAAACCTACACATATAGAGGACTTCACAGTAGTAACCTGATGTTTTTGATTGTCAGGTTTTTACTTTTTAACATTCCGGATCATCTCTGTCAGGCTTATTAGTTGATACAAATGTGTTTTTTATTTCCCCTACTGTAGCTCTACCTTGGAGAAAAGACTGCATCTAATCACTCTGACCTGCATTTGGTCATTGACAATTTCATGAAATGACATCATGAAATTGTATCTAAACTGCTTCCTGAAAAGTACTTGGAGTGCAAGTGGGTACACATCATAAAACTATAAGATCAGGAAGTCTTTTTGGAGCCCAAAAGTGGACCAATACGTCATAGTGCTTTGTCCATGTGTCCATTAAATTGTTGAGTTGATTTGAACAACTGACCTCAAAATAGACAACTCAAATGGCCTCCAAAGAGCTTTTGTAATGCACAATTAGCATGGTCTGTGTATGTGAACCCTTTTTCTGGCAGTCTCCCCTACAGTGATGGAGCTTCAGGACTTGGCATTTAAACATGGGCCCTGGAAGGCACTGGCTAATTAGTTCCTGAGGAAGGAGCAATCCATCTTCCAGAGGAAGCGATGTGTCCACTCCTGCAGCTGTGGTCAATGCACTTTAAATTAGAATGTCTTCAACTTCAGAGACAGAGAGCGGAGTAGAATAAACAAAAAACAAAGTTCAGGGACATAGACTTCATATACTTTGCTCACAGTTGTGATTAAAGACAAACGGGCCGAGTGTGAAACTCAAGATTTGAACAAGAGCAAGACTATAATTCTAGAATTTGTCATTTTTCAGAAACATTTCCCAAAGAGCTGTTGATCTGACTGAACCAGTGATAGAACTGAAACCATTGGATTCTTCCTGCAGCAATGAAAATCAGCTGATTATCAAAAGCCTCTCTTACACTCTAATATTTTTACAGTCAATTTGGATAAAAAATCAAAAATCATACGAGAAATATTGTCCAGCTGTAAGGAAAATGTATGAATCAACTCTACCTGAGGTCAGGCCAATGAAAACATCTGCTGATTGGAAATAGGAGCAGGTTTGCAGGTGTAGTGGAGCTCACCTCACACATCTCGATATGGAATTGAAATAGATCCTTAAATTATGAAAAGCCAGCATGTTTCACCATATGTGCATCATCTTTGTGCAGCGGTATTTAATACATTTAAGCAATCTAGCCACTTAGATATCCCCATGTTCCTGAAGTTTGAATGTTATTTTTTAGATTTACATTTATTTTTTAACAAAGTAATTTTGTACGGAACATTTATTCTTCAGATTTCCACAAATGTCTAATGCGTGATATCCTACAGCTCTTAAAGGAACATAATCGTACACATTTGACCCTGCAATATGGTTAACACCCAACATTTAGGTTAATGTGAGTCTTGGCTATTAACAGGGTGATCAGTGTGTCATGATCAATTACCTAACACTTATTTGACGGGCTTGATAACCAACATGCAAAAAGGCAGAAAGCGATACAGAGAATGGCAGCATGCAGTGTGGGGATGATTGTTGTGCCACCATAACGCTCTTGCTGTCTAGACTGTCAGGGAATATCAGTATTAAAATGTAGATCGGAGCCCTAATCCCAGTCAATATTATTTGGATTGAATCGAGGCTGACAAGTCTGGCTTTAGCCATGACTGGATTTAGTTTTACATTTTTTCCTATATGAATTAAAAAAAATGAAATTATGAAATCCGGTGTTGCAAAATACTGCAGCATGAGAGTGTTGCCTTTCTCTATTAAATGCAATTAAATATAACATTCATCCTTATGATGCTATGAAATTATTACATTAATATGGTTAATTAATATTAATATATGTTAAGTGTGTAAAATGAGTTCCAATAATGCTTTGATCGAAATTTCATGTATTCTGCCACGGCATGAGCACAGTATGTGTCCATTTAATATGAAAATAAGCTTTAGTCGTATTATGTATGGCTTAATATCATCTTGTTTTGTCAGTATTCCAGAGTGAAAAAGACATGTATTCCCAGTGTTTTGTTTTATGCAGGGGAGTGGAAACACGTTCTCTTATCTGTTGTTTACACTCAATAAGAAACCAAAGGCATTCAAACTGTGAGGTTGTGCCAATGCTTCCATACATTTAGCACAATAAAATAAGCTGAAAGTGGCCAGAGATGCCATCCCTGAATGCAGGGAAGACTAAGGGGCCCATCTGCAATGCAGATCTGAGATGCAAGCAATCAAAGCCGACTCGAGGCATTACCAAATAATGAGTCGGTGGGTGGGGGATCTTCCCCCAACTAGAGTCATTGGATGAGGACTGTTCTAATCCTCAAAGTGGAAGTTTATTGAGGAGAAAATAAGTTTACTGTAGAAAAAAGACAAGCGTGTATTTCAAGCATGGCTTCTAAATGCAAAGAGGGGACGGCAGTTTGCCTTATCCAAATTGCCTTTGCACCAATGGAAAAAACTAAATAAAGGACTCTCCTGACATGACATTTGATTTTGTTGTTTTGAAGGGAATGTGTTTTTTTTGTGCAGGAGCACAAATCAAAATACTCTCAGCATGGCAACATAGTGTTGGCAACATACAGACACAAACGGTGCACAAAATAGTCTGTATTGTATGCTCCCAGCTCAGAACAGTGTCAGCGAGGCAGATTGTACAGAGCTGCTATTGCGGAAAGAGCAAAAGCTCTTCTCCATTTAAGTGTGATCTCTCTCTGACCACATGGAAGTAATGTGAAGTATTTGATATTGTGAGTGCTTGGCGTGCGATGACTCTGACTCTGAGCTCTGATAGACTGGGGAAAAAGCAGCGGGAACAACAGAAGAGCAGGATGGGTTGGATTAGGCTTTTGCAAAGCAACAACAGGGGGGGCAACAGAGTCCAGTTCAGTGCTCTGAGTTCACTGATGACATGAAGTCTTTGCCAAGAGCATGTATGGATGTCAGGGATGTGTCGATCGACGCTGAGCTGGTCGTCAATGATGAGTCCGAGACATTAAAAGCTGCAAACCTGCTGAGCTGTCTTGTTGTGGATAGAGGTGAGGTACAGTCGTGTGGGGTGTGTGATGTCCCAATCCTCCGGGGGTTTTTTGTATTGTCCACGTTCAGCTGCACGTAGTTGTCAGTGCACCATTGGGTCAAGTGAGAACCGGACTTGTTGTCATTGAGTAGTCCAAGTGTGTATACATATATGCTTTGGTGTAAGTGAATTAAGAATTATCTCTTCATCTCTCCACTTGACATACAAAAAATGATTTAAGATTTGTATTGAGCCAGATGCTGTGTCAGTCTTGTTGTTGATTCAGAAGACACTTGAAATAGAAGCCTGTGCGATATGGCTAAAATATTGTGCAAAAATATATATTTACCTTAATCAAAAAATGAGGTTACATTTTCACTCATTTGTTGCCGCCGGTCTGTTAGCCAGACATCCCAACAGTTAATTAGTGGATTTAGATTAAATTTGGCGGCAGATGGCTGTTGATCAGATCTTAGTGATGTCTGGATCTGGGATGACTGCCACTGGACAATTATCATTTTTTAGTCATGGCTATTATGCTGTGTTCACATAGGAAAGCATTTAAAGCAGTTTTCCCTAAACAGTTCTTTAACTTAGGTCCTAAAATGTCCTCGTGTATTTATATAAAGCATATTATCATAAATAAAATATTGCTCTAAGTGTCGACCAATCTTGCTTTGTCTTTTCCCTTTCTCTCCCCTTTTCCCTCTTCATTTCCCTTTGGACAACATGAATGTAGGCTACTGGTTTTACTTGATATGTAATTACTCTACTTTATTTCAACTGAAACACCTTACTATATTGCTTCACTATATATTAATCATACGCTTTTAGTAAAACATGTGTAAATACTTATTGCATTTTTGTTTACCTCAATTCAACTGATACATCTTACCCTGCGAATTCACAACATTGTAATATTATATTCACAGCTGAGAGGTGGACGCCGGCCAGTGGAAAGCATTAGGCACACCGTGTGTGCGTGTGTTTGTGGGCATGTGACGTGTCCCATGTCCGTGTGTGTGTGTGTGCTCTCGAGTCAGCTTGGCAGGATTTGGGTATAAATTAATTAATTCATTTGAAATGTGGATTCTTATTTATAGATATCATTCATTTAATTTGAATGCAAATTAGGTCTACCCTACCAGTGGACATACAATACAACCCGAGGCAACATTTCAAAAGTAGCCCAATGACCTGGCAACACTGACCCCCTGAGCAGAACTGCATTCATAATAATAATAATAATAATAATAATAATAATAATAAAATGTATTTATAGAGCGCTTTTCACAGACAGAAAATCACAAAGTGCTTAACAGAGCAGAAATTTAAAAGCATAAAAAACACAATGTGACCCTAGGGTCAATAAATTACATACACAGAGAGAAAATAAAAACAAATAATAATGTGCTATTCATGTGCTACAGTGATGTCATATTCAAAAGCAAATGGAGAGTAAAATTAAATTGTGAAAACAATCTTTTTATCTGGTGCTTTGATGTGCAACACAACTGTTAGGGGTTTCAATCAAAATGGTTTAATCTTCTTCAATTGCTCAATGGAAGGCTGTCTTTTCTCTGATATGCAGAGCATGGCCACAATGTGTCAGAGTTATGTCTCTCTGAGCAAGTATATATCCACAGAACTCATTTAGAACAGTTTGAATAATTTTTCATCAAAGTGTGCCTGCCAACATGCCATAGCTAATCGATGACGTGCACAGTTGTGACAAAACACAATGTGTATATATATATATATATATATATATATATATATATATAT
>NW_022280090.1:1841957-1854412 GCF_004355925.1 Anarrhichthys ocellatus | reverse complement strand
ATAGATCTATGGATCTATAGATCCATAGATCTATATATATGTTGTAATGGGTGTGGTAAGGACCCAGAAGCAGTACGACGGACACACGGATTAGTCGAACGAAGCTTTATTCCAGGCAGAAGACACAACAGGCAAACAGTCTCGGATCAGCTCACGTGGAGAAATGTACTCGTTGGAACGCCCAGCCGTCAGGGGAAAAGGCAGACAGAAACCAAAGGAAGCAGAGGCTATTCTCGTGGTTGGGGACAGAAGGCTATGGCGATTTATGGAGGCAGAGGCCAGGCAAGAATCTCGTAGTCGGGGCCAGAAGGCTGAGTATTTTACCGGGGCAGAGGCAAGGCGGAGTACGCGGGAAAGTCTGGCATAATGCGGACAATGATCTGGCAGTGAGTGTGTGTGAGACTGGGGGTTAAATTGTAGGTGCCGCAGAGTGGGCAGGTGAGAGTGATTGAGCTGATGAGGTGAGTGAGAGATGGGGCAGAGCTGTGACGGGCTGGTGAGGTGGGAGTGGCTGAGAGGTGAGTGTGATGCAGAGTGACAGGGGAGTATGGAAGCTGAATTGTGACAGAACCCTCCCCCCCCCCCCTCAAGGGACGGCTCCAGAAGTCCAAAAAGTCTCAACTAGGCAGGGCGGTGGGGGCTCGGAGGAACTCCTCCGAGGCCGCAGAGTCAGAATCCACAGCGGGGTGGGTGGAGGGGTCTGGAGGTAGGGTTCCTCGGAACCGGAGGAAAGACCCTCGATGTCCGAACAGGGAGCCTGCTGGATGTTCCCGGCATGCGTTTTAGTCCTGGAAGGGTGGTCCGGGTGCTGTCGATGAAAACTGTTGATGAGTCGGGGGTCGCAGATGTTAGGAGTTGGAACCCATTGCCTCTCCTCCGGACCGTATCCTTCCCAGTCGACCAGATACTGAAGACCTCGCCCCCAGCGGCGGGAGCGAAGCAGGCGATGAATCGAGTAGACAGGACCTCCTTCAATGAGGCAAGGGAGCAGAGGAGGAGGAGGAGCAGACGGCACCAAGTGACTCTACCGGACAGGTTTGACCTTGGATACGTGGAACGTGGGGTGGATGCGCATGGATCTGGGGAGCTTGAGCCTCACTGCTGCCGGGTTGATGATCCTCTCGATCTCGAAGGGCCCGATGTATCTTGGGCCCAGTTTCATGGGCTCTACCCGCAAGGGTAGGTCCCGGGTCGACTACCACACCCTCTGACCCACCTGGTAGATGGGTGTGGAGTGCGGTGTCGGTTAGCCGCTGTTGTGTAGCGGTCGGCAGACCGGAGCAGGGTTGCTCGGGTAATCTGTCGACCACTGTCAGGATGGCGGTGTGGCCCTCAGATGGTGGTAGCCCAGTGACAAAGTCCAGGGAGATGTGGGATCACGGACGATGAGGCACTGGGAGAGGCTGCAGGAGGCCGGCCAGAGCCTGGTGAGAAGGCTTGTGTTGATTGCAGACTGGGCAGGCGTTGATGAATTCCCTGGTGTCCTCGTTGAGCGAAGCCTGGGCTATCAATTGCAGTTTTACTGTAGAAAAACGGAAATATTAGTATGCCATAAAAGAGTCATACAATTATCATAGTATAGTATGTAGTAATGTTATGAAAAATGTAATTAATATATTGCAATATAGTATGCAATTCAAAGTCATAAAAATATTAAATATAAAACACCATGGTATAGTAAGCCATGAAAATAATTGTAAAAATATTGTATTATAAATTGTTGAATTTAAATCATCATAATATAAGTTATATCAAAAAAAACAAAGCATAGTCTGCCACAAAAATGTCATAAAAAGTATCATAATATGTCATGAAATAACATTCATGTAGCATAAAATGGTCACAAAAAAGCTATAGCCATAAAAATGTCATAAATTGAAATAAAAAAATGGTGTCATAGAAAGTCATAGTATAATATCCCATATACAATTGAAAAAATGTAATATACCGTAAAAAGTTTCATAAAAAATGCTATAAAAATGTCATTTAAAACATAAAAGTACAGTAAATTAAAAAAACGAATAATATATTATTAAATAAAACATGCCATAGTATTGAATGCCATAAAAACTGTCATAAAAAGTAATGGATTTTGATAGAAAATGTCATACATACCATGTATGTCAAGCTCCTTAAGATGTTGGCATTTCAGCAAGTGTTCTATACAAATTCAACTAATTATGATAAAAGTCAAAGCCATGAAATATTTAATAATATAGTTATTCATGAAAGAAAATCATTAAAACATCATAGATTAGTATGCTGTTAAAATAATATTGTAATATATATGGCTTGCAATAAAATATAACACATTTTATCGAACTGTATCACAATCAGAATCAGAGCAGTTTTTTTGCGAAGTATGTTACAAATACAAGGAATTTGACTTGGTGAATGGTGCATAACAATAAACAATAAACACATAATTAAAAAATAGAAAAATAGAAAGAATGTACAATAAAATATGGTGAACAAACAAACTGATAACAGTATGTTAAAACAAGTATATTTTAAAAGTGGCAAGTGCATTTTAATAATATAGACAGGATGTGCAACAGTAGGAAATTGTCCTGGGGAGGTAAGAGTCAGAGTCAGTGGGGGTCTTGGGCTTTGTTGATGAACCCAACTGCAGACGGAAAGAATCTGTTCTTGTGGCATGAGGTCTTGGTCCTGATGGACCGCAGCCTCCTGAAAGCCTCCTGCCAGCCACCTCTATGCCATAAGAGAGTTATAAAAAGTCATTGTATAGATGTCATGTTACAGTAGAATGGGAATAAACGGCGACAGGTGTGCAGCTAAAAAGAGAAGTTTGCTGAACTTGTTTATTCCGGCGCTCCTACAACAGTATAGTAATACATGAAAATGTCATAGAAAAGCAAAGTATGTCATTAAATATAAGTCATAAAAATATCACAGATAAAAGTCAAAGTCTAATTATAATATAATAGCATAATATGCCAAAATAATATCATAAACATATCATAGAATATTAAACCATAATATAGTATTTAAAAGATGCAAAAAAGGTAATAAAGAAGTTATATTCATTAAAATACTATAAATTGTCATAATATATTGTCAATATTATATTCTACTATACAAATGTCATGAAGTCATTGACTTTATAATTAAGTCACGCCATTTCCGGTGTCCCCCATGTGACCTAAAAACAGTGAAGTTGGTCGAAAATGTTTTTGGTCATAAGTCATAGCCAAAGTCATAGCCATCTTAATATCATAAAAATAGCATGGTATAGTCATAGCCATAAATAAGTCATAAAAATGTTTCCAAATGTATAGCTAAAATATTGTAGGCCTATAATAGTGTGTGATAAAAAGGTAATTGTTTAGTGTGGCATATTTATGACATAAAAATGTCATTAAACAAGTCACATCAAGCTATAATATGTCATTTTTATTGACATACTATATAACGAAACATTTTTGTGACATATACAATGAAAATTTTCAGCACAGCTGAGTAGCACATCCTTTGAGCACTCTGGGGCTGAGGCTGTCAAGCTCTTACACCCAGTCAAGGCTGCAGGGCCTCACAGCCTCAGCCCCAGAATGCTTAAAGGATGTGCAAGTAAGCTGTGCATGGTTTTCCAGCACATCTTCACCTGACCTGAAGCTAAGCCCGATGGTCCTTCCTGTCCTGAGAAAGAAATCCTGCCTCGATCCTGTCCCCAAGAAAACGCAACCAAATATGCTCACTGGCTCCAGGCCAGGGGTTTTGACTTCACTGAAGCATCTCTGTTCATTATGGCAGCCATCAATGGACTTTCTGCAGTTCACATTAACGCACCATCTTGGAGTGAATGAAGCAACCATCTTTGTGCTGCACAGGGCTGATACTGTGGTGTTAGTATGTCTTCTTATACATTTTATATTTTTACTGCTGTTAATTTTCTTATGTTGTTGTAATTTACTTCCATCCTTCGATCAGAAAATCAGCGCTTCAAGCCCCGGCTCCACTAGTCCATGTCGATGAGTCCTTGGGCAAGACACTTAACCCTAATTTGCACCTGCAGGCTATTCCTGTGGTGTATGAATGGGTATGAATGTTAGTTAGTCCTGATGGGCAGGTAGCACCTTGCATGGTAGCCCCTGCAATCAGTGTATGAATGGGTAGGATTAGGTGAATGATGATATGTTGTGTAAAATAGCTTTGAGTGGTCGGAAGACTAGAAAAGCGCTATACAAGTGCAGACCATTTACATTTTTTGTGACATATACAATGACATCTTTATGACATTTGCAATGGATGCTATTCCATGTTTTTTATGATTTCATGATAATCTACTATTACGACATAAAACTATGAAATTGTACTTTTGTCATGAAATATTATACAGTGTATTTCTTATGACATACTATATTAAGACTTTTTTCAAAACATTAATGGCATACTATACTTTAACACATATTTTACGGCATCTTCTATGACTTCATTAGGACAATATGCCATTATTCATGACATGATGTATATCATACTATCAAAAGGTCATGGGAAATAACAATTATCATGATATACTATACTACATCTTTTTTAAATGAATTTATCAATGACATACTATAGATTGACAATTTTTGATGGCTTTTTCATAACATAGAATACTATGACTTTTTAATGACATACTATACATATAGTATATGTATATACCGTACATACACATACTATACATATAGTATATGTATATACCGTACATACATATAAATACATATATACATATATATAAACATATATACACATACATATACATATATATATATATGTTTTATGACCCGACTGATATTCTTTTATGACATATATTATTCTTTATGCCACACTGACTTATTATTGACATACTAAAGCATGACATTTTTATGGCATACTATTCAATTACATTTATATGATTTTTATGACATACAGTAATATGCTATTTTTGTAAAACATTTTTTATGGCATGCCATTTTATTAAATGTGTATAACATATAAAAGATGATGACATACTATACTATGACATTTTTATAGCATACAAAGCTTTGACTTTTTGTGACTTTTGTATGCAATACAATGAAATGTTTTACACAAATATTAATATTCTTTAGACACTTCATTTATGCCATACAATACTTTGACTTTTTATGACATGTTATGGCTCCCTATATTATACAATATACTATGTATTTTTTGTATATTTATATGGCATACGTTGACATTTGTATGGCATACTATGACTTTTCTAAATGCATTTTTATGGTATTCCATACTAAACTAATACAATTGGTTGACATTTTTTATTACAAACAATACAATGACGTTTTTTTGCCATGTGTTTAAGACTTACTATACTCTGACTTTTTAATGGTACCTTTTTAAGGCATGCTCTACTATGAGACATTTGTTATAGCATTTCTATCTTTTCTTTCATTTGGCTTTCACCCTCTCTTCACCCATCAGAATATTTTTTGTAAAAGGTGTCATTGATTTTTTAATTTTCTAAATGATTATAAATATCATTAGTATTCATGCATTGGTGTGAGTAAAATAAAGAATCTAAAAAGTTCTTTGAGATTGAACATTTTTCCAATTACAGGTCAACTAATTTTACAGTTTACACATTATGTAGAGATATACTGTACGACAAGATTTTTTTGTTAACTGTATTTGAAAATGTGTAAAATTAAGTTGTCGTAATTGACCCTTCTCCCTCCGTTTAAAAAGAAAAGTGTCTACCTGGGTTTGTGTTTTGTGAGTGGCATTACTGTATTAATAGCCATAAGTATTCTGTAAAGCCACTACAGGGCGTAAGTGAGTAATATGTGGCCAGTCGCTTCAGGAAATACTTGTAGCTGACATAGATGTTTTATTTCTCCCTATCTACGTGTGTTGCAAATAAAGTGAAATTGTGCTGCTAAAGCACGTCTACAGCTGGTTCCAACCTGGTCAACCCCGCAAGCCTGGTCTTGTCCCATTTTAGGAAGTCACCCCTAATCCCCCGTGATGGTTCAGCAAACTGCAATGTGTTCCCCACTGGCAGACTTCTGAGTCGTCCCCCATGCATAATATCCATGCAATTCTGCTTCTGACAGATATGTGTTGTAATCTCTTTGAAAATGAGCATTTGCAACATGTAAGAGCCTCACAGCTGTGGGTCTGAGAAGTGTGAGGGAGAAAATGACATCGAAAAAAAGATCCCTGCCTCGAGTCTGGCCTTTTATCCATGTTTTCATACAGAGTTTGGTTTCTTTGAAAGCAGTCATAATACATTTAATATAGAAACATTTTTAACTTCAAATTATTGGAAGTGTCCATTAAGAGGTAATTTAACAATTGATGACATGTATTTCAACATGATCACCTTGTGGATGTCAAAATACAGTAAGTCTGCCTTGTTAGAACTGTTTCAGAGTATCAAGGCACTAAAACAGATGTGCATCGCACATGGAGACGTGTTAAATCTGCGTCAAGCTTCTGATTTTGTTGAAAGACAACTGTACAGCAACTGTACCACAAATGCATCTGTTCCATATGCTACACTTGGTGCTCTCAGTTTGAGAGATAAAATATGTTTTAATCCCCCTTTGACTCACCCTGGAGTTTAGGGATGACAATTAATGGCCATAATAAACTACACAACTCGCCATCTCAATATTTCATCTTAGTCCATATTGTATCTAGTCTCGGAACATGCAGTGATTGTTTTCAAGCAGAATTTTCAAATAGAGTGACTGCAATTTTTTGGTAATTGTTAGAATGTGATATCGATCGTAATCTTTCTTTCCCAGTACTTTAAAGTGCTCAGCCTGTCACATTTCACTAATGAAAGTGTAAGAGCTTTTTCAGACGTGCTTGTGTTATTAAATATTCCTCACACGAGACTCTAAACATGAAAGCCATTTGGAGTGAGTCATGGAGATAATTAAAGTCAATCCTACTGTACCTGAGCAATTAAAACGGCAAGATGGTTAGTAGCCGGCTGGTCATTTACATCGTCGACAAGACAAGTTTATATTCAGATCAAGGTTTCAGATGGTAAGAGGCAATTCAATTGCCACACATTTGGATAGCAATTCACCCTCAGTAATAATTTGAGTAATACATGGAGACTAGTGTCAAGCTCTGATATCTGATGTCCATCTACAGGCACTGTGTCTTTAAAGGATACCTCCCCTACTGCATGGCTTTTACGCCCTATGAGAGAAGTTATCACAGATCTCCATTGCACTGGAATTAAACTGTCACTTACACACACCTTACACAACAAGCTGACAGGTCCATCAGCTGTGTGTGGTTGATCATCAGATGTAGTTTCTGTGGTTTGTTCAGCACCATTAGCTCTGTTTGACTCTTATCACTGAGTTGGATGCAGGCAGTGGGAGAAAGTCTGAATCCAACACTGACATTAATTCACTTATGTTTAAAAGCATACCCTGCATTGTATTACAGGAAATGAATTAAATGCATTACTCTTGTGCAACGAGCAAAGAAAATGTCCAACACTGATCTGACGACTCTTCTTTTCACCCCTCCCGGTATACATATGATAATTATATGCAAGAGGCTTTATTGTGATCACACAATATTGGCAGGAACCTGAAGCTCCCAATTCACTTTGCAGCATACATTTTCTCAAACCACTGTAGCGCGTGAACGGTTTTTTGGCAAGCACAAAGAGTGTGGGCATTCAGAATGACTGGCAATTTTGAGAAATTCTGCTAGAAGAAGCAGGTATTGTCACCAGCAGACGAGGACAAAGAGGAGATGATTTTCCATCCTTGAATATCAACTCATATGAGGGACAACTACATTACGCAGAATAAGAAGTGATTGAGGACAGCCCCGTGCTCATTTCAGCGTTCTCTTATTGCCACAATTGATTTCTTATTGACTCTCACAAACAGACCTTTTTCTCTGAGTGGATGCCACTGCAGCATAAAAACTGGAACACAATGCGCACATTAGTCACTCTGGACCTCAGTGTCAATTCGGCCTGGTGGAAAAGATCCTTTCTGTTTGCAGTGCCCAGCACTCTCACAAATATCCTCTTGGCCGCTGTTGTTAATTCTTAGAAGGTTGATAGTTTTGTAGCAACGGTTATGTTGTCCATGTCACATGTCTGCCCTTGGGGACACCTTTAAGGGTTTGTAGAATCAGGCAGATATTCAGCCTGGTCTTTAGCCAGCATTACTAATGCTGTTTTTGATAAACATTATGTTAGAAAATGATTGGAGCTGTGTTTTCCATTGCATGCCTAATTTGCTGTAGGCAGTGTGCCCTAAGGAGAAGGGTGGAAAGAATTCCAGCCATTGTTCATCAGTTGTGGGTTTTCTGATATTCATACTTTAACAAGTTATTTGCATGTTCTGTGTGAATAAATTAGATGTATTTATTATTTAAAAAGTGGCAGGAATGAATCTGACTTTCCAGGTTGTTTACATGTCTATACCCCATTGAACAAAGCCAACACCAATAAGGAATATGCCTCTTGTGTGTATTCTTAAACCCTGTCTCCTGCTAAATTAGGTTCTTATACCACTAAACTGCGTTCTCAGTTAAGTTTCAAGGGGCACATATTTTCTTCCGGATTGTACTCACAGTTTTAAACTATGACTGGAAATGGGTTTGTGATACATAAAAAACAAAGATAATTGAAATGTAATTGACATTACAATTTAGTTGTATGGGCATAGAATTTTTAGGATGCATGGCTAGTATTTTAAAAGCTGATATGGACTTCTTCTTCCTGGCAGTTATTGTTTTTTAGCAAGAGATGGACATGCGTCAGGTTATAATGTGACTTTATATGTCTTTAGGTCTCTGTATCATAAAGTTATGGTGAACTGCAAACTTTACTGATCCATAAAACACATTGGTAAAGCTGTTATGCAAGTTCAAAACTATCAATAGATCAGCCAAGCATCCCTCCCGCTTTCCTCTACAGCTCAACTGGACCATTAAGGACTTTCTTCCCCAGAGTGTGTCACGACTGCTGTCCAAGGTGCTGATCCGGGGACTACCAAGGATGCAGAATCTGTCTGGGGGTGTTCACAAACGTTGATGCACTGACATTCAGGATTCCCAGTAAAAGCAATGGTTAGACACAATGTAAATCCGGATTTTGTTATAGACAAGACGAACTGGAATTAATTCTGCTGTTTTTTGTTTGCGGTGCCATTTCTGCCAGGAGCGGCGCAGGGGATCAAATTATTCACAAAAAAAATCCTCCGTGCATGAGCTCTGACTGAGAGAAGGATCCAGAAATAGCCTGGAAATACACCTAAATAAAAGGCGAAGATGAAGCCTTTTCACAAGTCAGAGGTAACTTACAATATTCCTCCTCACTCAGCATTGAGTGGAGTGAAATAAGGCATCAGGCTTTAGATTCCCCATCCTATCTCAAAAAGAGCACTTCATAGTCTTGGATATAGACTACCTGGGATAGACGGAATCTATACACGTCTGGAGAATTTGCAGTGATGAGGGGACTCAAACCCAAATTCACCAGCATAGCCCGAACCTATAGGCTACCTTGTCTCTGATCCTCTCCAATGAGGGGATCAGGTGTGGTGGAGGGAAAGAATAGAGTATAGCTTACATTACTTAGACCATTGCACACGTTTAGGTTGTCCCAAACTATTTGAATACCCATTTGATACATCAGTATTCTGATCTCAAGTCATTTTGTTTTTGGCAAAGATTTAATTCAGCAAATGCACTATTTTGATTGATCAGTTATATGGTTGTCAATGAAACAAAGAAAAACAAGGGTAGGCAAACATGACAAATAATGATGTTGCATATCTATCTTATGTAGCATTAAAGCACAGCACACAGCCCAATGACCTGTATGCAATGATTTTACTCCAATGCAAACATTGTGGATAGTAACATTTTTCCAACAATTATGTCATCCGTCAAATACCAATAAATGTTGATATGTAAACTCAACAATTCCTAGAGTACATTCACAATAAACATGTATATGTATGTCAAAATATACAAAGAATATATTTCAATATTTCAGATATGTGATGAAAACTCGATGGCACTTCAATGATGTGACAGCACAGCTACAGATCTCACAAATGCAGGACTTTATGTTTCCCATAGAGGAGACATGATTCCCATGATTCCACTGAAACACACGGGCAAAAAGATGCACAAAAACACAGCAGCTTTGATTTAATTTACAGTATGCTTTTGACCGTAACTGATTTGGGTGTTTTTAGTTTTAACTGTACATTCATGTATAAATGTTTTCCCAAGTGTTCCTAGATCAGTCTTATAATGCTCCATATGGGATACAAGCATATATCAATGAAGAACCTGAATGCTGAACCTCATATAAACTCTACTTACATAAAAAAAGCAAGTAATTAGACAAGTTGCTGCTAAGCAAACTAATGTGCATGCTAATATAAAAAGAACTGTGTCCACCCAGTAGGCATGCCTGAGTGACTGACCAAAATGTGACCCTGATAGCCCAGTGGCAAAACAGGCATCACAACAAATGAATCCAAAGGAACAAGTATTGATTACAGGTAAGAGAAGAAGAATGAGAGGAGACGGAATAACCCTCATCAAGACGGAGTCAGGTCTGTCTGCGTCTCAGGTTTCCTCTCCCTCTGAAGTCCTTACACTCTAAAAACATTGATGTGCTTATGGTACAAAGAGAGAAGTAAGCACATGGAAACAATATCTGGACTTTCACAAGGCTGAAGACCCCTCTTTGTTATCGGGTTGAATGCCATATGGACGGCAACATGTTCAGCTATGTTACCCCAATAAATTGTTGTTGACACTGCCCTCTAGAGATGTGTGGTAATGCATTAGTACTGCTGACCTTAACCAGGGAAGCGTTCTCTCTGCTCTGTCAGCAGTGAAAGGAGGCAGTGCGGGAGAGTTGGCCCTGCATGTATACATGTTCCAAAAGAGTTCGAAATTATATATTTTTGACACCTTTTCCTTTTAACGCTGCTGGCATTTTTTTTTTTCCAGGAACATCTTGTTCAACTCCCTGTTTAGTTTGGTGTTCACACAGCAGGTGAATAACGAGTGGAGTGGATGGACCATCGCATACGCTGCCTGCTGGAAAAGAGCTTTCCTGTGGTTTGTGTAGAGGTAAAGGTCTTGTGGGTCACTGCTGCTCAGATCAACACGAGTACACGGCCTTGATATATCGAGTCGGCTCTGCTGAAAATAGGAAACCAATGGCTTTATTCAACGGAATTCACATTTTTTTTTGGGGGGGGGGGGAGAAAGGATTTGGCATGCTGGTGGCAGTCTTCCTGAATAATATATTGCCCAGACTTTGAAAGAGAACCCCGAGGACCATTTCACAAAAGGCTCATAGTGCTGCAAACATCATTTCAGAGCAAAAGAGAGAAGCAAAGCAGGGCTAACCTTGTTAAGGTGATGCTGATTAGAATGTCAGAGCCTGAGGCACCTGTCAAAGTTAAAGGAGTCTTGACAATACTTGTGGCCCCCCATCACTCTTGAACACTTCTTATGATTTTGGAGTTGACCACAATGGCAGAAAATACAATTTGAATTCATTTCATTCTAGTCTACTAATCAAATGTCACTGCCGTAAAACTGCTTCATTTTTTGTGAGAGCAGCTAATTGGGATTTCTAGAAAATGTCATGTATTGAAGAATACATGTGAGGCACAATTTGAATGCAAGTGGCATTTACTGAAAGGCTTTCTGATTTGAGTGACATGAACATGTAGTGCTGCAGCCACTCATACTGGAACATGTAAGAACATAGCACTCTGCTTCATCGCTTCATCTCGGGTGAAATCTTCCCCGACACTTGAATCCATATTTGCTAGCCTGCATGATAGATGATCCCTAATGAGAGACTTCAACGAGCCCGATCGCCTCCATTACACAGCTTCCCACAGTTCTTTACGGGTTTGAATGTTGTTCAAAGAAAACACATTTTATTATGCTCCAGTTAAAGTTGTCTGAATCGTGCGGACTAATAGTGGACAATAACGAGTCCCGCTGAATGAAATTCAATGCAACATGTAATGGAGTGCAAAGCAAAAACAAAGTGAGTTGAATTTGCAGAATGGAGTTTTCATCTCTTTCCTTTGCTGCACAAAATGAGTTGAAGAAGGAGGAAAGAAAAGTCATTAAATATTTTCTGATTATGAACTGATTGTTTGATGAACATGCTTTAACCATGTCTTACATTCTGGTAGTTGTGGGCTAATATAAGGTATATAGCCTGCATATTATACCGGAGCATACGGATCTTTAAAACACGTGAAAAAATAAATAAAAATCAAACAGAAATAAATCGGCTTAATGGAAAGAATTAGAGTGGTCTGAATCCAGGGTAGGATTAAGAAAAATTGTGTGAAATAAAAGAGCGAGTGATCAGGAATGACTGTGAGTCTGTTTGAAGGGCGGGAGAGAGAGAGAGAGAGAGAGAGAGAGAGAGAGAGAGAGAGAGAGAG
>NW_022280090.1:1815469-1841947 GCF_004355925.1 Anarrhichthys ocellatus | reverse complement strand
AGAGAGAGAGAGAGAGAGAGAGAGAGAGAGAGAGAGAGAGAGAGAGATTTTCATCCAACCTCCGTTTTTTTCCAGAGCCTATCTCTGCTCCACGGCTCTGCTCAGCTCCCTATTGTTTAAACAGGGAGGGAAAAAAGAACACTCCGCTTGTTCTGTAACCGCAGCCAGAGAGTCTTCTTTTTGTTGTTGTTGCTGCTCGATCTTCGCCGCTCTGAATGCTGTATCCACCGTCAACTTCTCCGGTTTCTCCACTTAAGACTTGCGCTGCATCATGAATAGTTTGGGGGCACCTTTCAATCGCATACCTCTGGAATGGTGGGGATTACACGGCCGAAACCCGGAGAGCATGTAAACGCAAATGGAGTTTGGGATTTATTGCAAAATAAGGGAAAGATGACCGTCTTCTCGTTGTGCTTGCTCTTGTGCGCAGACCTACTGGATTTAGCCGTCGGTAAGTCTGACCATGCTGCCATATCATCTTCACACAGTCGGAACCGCTCGCGCAGCGCCTGCGATCGAATGCGTGCGAGGGTCCAACAATAGCCGAACTGTCAGTGGGTTGAGTGATTGGTATGTGACAGTGAAATACTCCGTGCCCATTAACAGGACGGCCGGGTGAAGGCGATCTGTGCCACGCTTGCCTCGTGCCAACTTTCCGTGCCAACCAAGTCGTGGAGGAGAGAAATTCATGAATAAATGCTCGTATTCAGTTCAGGGCTGCTGTTGGTGCGTTCAAAAGGAAATGCAAGAAGAGGGTTAGCAGGAGGCCTAGTCATGTATTAAGTGTTAATTCATCTGCATTGACTATCACGAGCGTGCATGACAGCACCTACTGCTGAGGCACAACTAAACCACGCCGAAGCGCGCTCCTCGGCGTCCTGGTCACCGTGGATTTTGCACACCACACAGCGCCTGCACGGGCTCAACTGATTTTAAAGTTGTTGCCATGAAAAAAAAAAACATTGAAGTGCAGATTTCTGCTTTCAGTGTAGCCTGTGCGCGCTGCTCCACACAGCGGTGGCATCAGTGTCGCGTGTTTTCCCTCCGTTCTCCGTTGACGCGTTAAGATGTTAGAGGATGAAAAAAAAACCCCAGCATTAATCATCCCACATGAGAGATCTGGATTTGAAATATAAAAGCCAATCCTGTAGAAGACAGACTGATAGATCTAGATAATGTAGGCTACACATTTTATTTCGGGAGGCAGTGGTGATGGGACTGGGGATGTTATACTGCAATTTAAGAGAAGCCAGTAGGCTATTATCTGTTTGCAACAGATAAGGACCTGGTGGCAGTCATTTCCCCCCCATTGCTCTTACGATATTGCTCGTCCTCACATATGGCATTTTGCAGAGGCACTTTGTTTTCTGCATGGTGTCATACATCAATTACATCATGCATTGAGACTGCACTGCAAGCACTTGATTCCCTTACGGAGGAATATGGAAAGGCTCACAGTCGGTGCACTTGTGGTGTTTGAAGGACTTCAGAAGAGAGTTCACTTCTGGCTATACAACATCAGAGCGGCATGCCTTACGAACTAACCTGTTCACCTGCGCTATTAGCTGGGGATTTTCTTGTTCTGAAGTGTTTTTGACCTTCGCTGACCCGCATAGGAAATCATTACGCCGGTCAGGCTTAAAATTATGTTAAGTGATAAAATGCCTCCTGGTCTGTCCTCCTCAGATGATGCTGAACTACACACGGGCCTCATGTAAGGCTTTTAGAACTACATCAATCATGCTCTTTTGAAATGTTACTTGGATTTATTTTGGTTTGATGACATTGCACAGTTGAGCGACTGTACGATCTCCCGTGCACGCGTTAACATCGATCGCTGTGTAAACAAACAGTGAAAGGTAGAATTTAACCAATCGATTGGCAGGATTTGAGTTGTAGTGACTTTTGGTCAGACTGCGTGGCTGTTTTCTCGCTTTGGTTGTCAATACTGTTTAACAGAATCGATTTATTCTGTGATTCAACGTAGGATTTGACTTTTATTGTCAATGTTTTTGTCCCCTAAGCAGTGTTCTTTATATTAAATGTCTGCTGTCTTCTGGATATCACTTTCCTTTTATACCAGTTTATACAATTTCCGTGTGTGTGTGTGTGTTCTAACAAGATCAAGGTCTCTATTTCAATGTGTAAACCAATGTTTTAAGATTGATTCTGTTCCCCAAAGAGAGGGCCTCTGGTCAGTGATTCCACTCATCTCTATCTTGAAATGCCGTATATTATTATTTTCCTCATATTTATCTCATTTGGGAATGAACCTCCTTGATACTCGGTTAACTTGTAGCACAACTTGTGCCATCGCTGTCTGCCAGATGTGTCCTTCCTTCAGAGACTTTGGCACAACTCACACGCAGCTATAGCCTCAGCTGGCAAAATGAAATAGTTCAGGATTCATGTTTGGCCGTGAAGCATGTCACAGAGTCACTGTTTCGAGAGCAGTCTGTAGGTGTTTCTCCTGGAGTTCTATTTTCACATAATTTATTCTTGCAGATGTATATGTACACGGTGGAGTCCAGTATTTCCCCAGACATGCAATGTAAAATATAAACCTACAAAAATAAAGATTTTAGTATATGTTGCTGTTCTGCAAGACCTAAATGGGCGGTGAGGACCTGTACCTTCATCTTCTTTAGAGCATCGGCACATTTCCATTGTGCATATTCACAACTTGTAGCTGTGTCTTCAGCCTCCAGTGCACCTGCTACATCTGGTTGACTTCTGCAAACATCAGTGCAGACACACCATTATCTGGATTGATCTCACGGGAGTGCTTACTCTGGAGGTCAAACATTCATATAAAAATCCAATCCAATCACAGCGAGTAGAACAGCATCGGGTCCTGAATCCACAAGGATTACTTCATTCTCTGAACTTCAGGAACATCTAACATCTCGATAAGTTAAACCATTCCTGTTGGTTTCAGAAATTGTTTGACATTTTACGCTGACTCGCTTTCTTGCCAAGATTTAAATGAGCAGATTGATACCATTCTCATTCTAAAATATAAGGCTGCAGTCAGCAGTAGCTTAGCTTAGCATAAAGACTGGAAGCAGGGGAAACAACTAGCCGGGCTCTGCCTGGAGGAAACAAGATCTGCCCCTCTCTAAAGCTCACTGATGAACGTCTTATATCTTGTTTCCTTTTATCTGACAAAAAAAAAGATGTAAAAAGTTACACAGGGTTATTTATGGACAATTTACAGGCAGGGAGCAGCGACTTCCTGAGGTCTTTGCTCACCGCACAGTGACAACAAGACTTTAGGGAATTAGAATTGAAAATAAGAAAGAATACAGCTCTTAGCTCTCAGAAATAGTCTGACACATGAATCCCCAATAAACGACAACTGAACTGCCTATTAACTATGAAATGAAGATGGTGATGACCTGATATCTTGACACGAAACGCATACCAGGCAGGTGTCTGTGTGTGTGTGTGTGTGTGTGTGTGAGGCTAATCACAATTGCTGCTGTGAGATCTCTTGCTGCTGTTCAAGAGATAGTTTATATAGTTCACCGTTAAGTTTGATTTATGACTTCTAGTTGGGGAGAAATTAATAAATCCCACACCGTAGAATTTAATTGGGATGAAATAGTGTTATTCTTCCTGTTTCAGTTAGAGCGGATGGGCTTTTTGCTGCAGTCCCGTTTGTGATTTCGTGGATTGGAGGGATGCATTTCATACCTTAAGGTGTGTTTCGGTTAGCTTGATGTTGGTTGTTTTTAGTCCCGACAGACTTTACCTCCACCATCCCCCAAAAAAGAAAGAAAAAGATCCATTGGAATAAGTTGGCACAAGGTGGTACTGTATTACTGTTTGTTTGACAATGCCTTTTAGACTTGCTTCCCAGGGCATCAGAGATTCCTCTGAGATATTAAGATGTACAAATAAGAGTGTTCAGAATTGAATTGAAACTACATCCAATTTCAGCTTTTTGACACTTTTTCTCCGGCTCCGTCTCTGGCTGAGACCATTTTCTCAGATCAGTCTTACCTAATAGAAATCAAAGTATCTCTAATGCTCTCTCTCATTTCCCCCTTTTTAGAGCAATCTGTGGATGAAGTGTCTTACACAGTAATACTAGATATGTCCTGCATAATTCTTACTGAAGATAATGTTTTTCTCGAAACCCTCATGAATAAAATCCGTCCTTGTTTATTCTCACAGCAAGTGACAATTTGCTGTCCACTGCAATCAACTATGCGTCTTCCCTCAGATGCTCTTATTTATGTATCTTGTTTTTATATTTTTCCAATTAGTGTTGCAGTGAATGAAAGAAAACGTTTTTTTGTTTTTTTTGCATGCCTTGCATGTCCTAAGCTAAATGCAAATGGCGGATGGGAACTGCTTTAGCTTTGGGTGTGCAGCTACATGTAGGTTCAAAAAAGGAATGCAGTAAAGTACAAGGCGCTCTGACTTTGTGTAGATCAGCGAATGGGACAGGCAGGCTCTTACCATTTGCTACCAATGGAATCCGGTGGGAATATTACAGGGATAAGAAGCTAAATAAACTATGTCTGTGTACTCATGTTCACTGTGTCAAAGGTCAAAGGTATTCTGAGCTTTATGGTAAACCGACTTAAACAGCTCCGTCCAACACACTGTTTGAGTCATTGCAGTTAGGACGCAGAAAAAGGAGTCATAATAGGCATATACATGATATAACAGCTACAGGTAATTGGCTGTGGCAATTGAATCAAATGTATTCTTTCAAGTTTATTAAACCCTTCATGTTCTTCTGCTGATTCATCCCATCTATGGAGATATCTGTCCTCATACCACACAGCACTGTAAGGTTGGATTGTAGATTCCGGATCACAGCAGTGTCGACAGATTCAGCAGACACTGGATCTCTGTTAGATCTGATGGTTAGATCCGGTGCACTGTGTGACTGTCTGCTATACTGTGACGGCTGGTCTTGACTCACAGGAAGTAGGAAGAGATATTGGCTGGAAAATGGGTTATGCCACCACTATCTAACAATCACCAGGCTTTGCATGAGCAGTGCAGCTTTCAGCAGTTATATAAAATGATTATACCCAGATTAGCAGCAGTCTTCATTGTTTTGCGCTGCTATTTGTTTGGTCAGTCAATGTGACTGTTGTAAATAGTTTTATACAATATATGCATTTTTTTTCTAATGAAATACTGCATATACTTTTTTTGCAAGGACTGTCTTACAGTATGTGCTTTTGGCAGGAGTGCATTATTCTGAAGATCACTGCAAAAGTGCAATGCAGTCGTTTGATGTATGTATTGATTTATTGCTCACAACTCATGAGACAATTTTTTTCTCCTAGACCAACCTCTGCTCAATATACAGTACTGTTGAGACAGCACACTTTAATATCACACTATCCTCTGCAGCTGATAGGATCTCATTTGTCTGAAAACACTATGATTATGTATTCTACTGACATATTTGATGCAATGGTGAGTTCAAACAGTAAGGCTTCTGAATCAAGAATAAAAGAGTGCAGCTCACTTTGACCCAGTGACATGCAACGCAGTAACACAAAACCGCTTTGCGTCTCTGGTTGACCTTTCACACTAGTTTAGAGTACGTGGACCCGGAATTAAGGCCTCAATACCATACAAAAGGTGACCTCCTGCATCTAATGGCTTATAGGACCATTACTTTACAGCAGTGCCTGTAGACACCATGTGTGTGTGTGACTATACCAATTATCTACTTCAATAATCACCTTCAATTAAAGTATAGTTTTTGTTATGCTCACCTTTCAGTTGGGATCTTTTGTAACTTAAAAATCCCATTTAGTGTGATGAAAGAGCCGTATTAAAACTAGAAACAGGTTGGCGACCCTGAAGTGAAAGCTTTTGTTGAAGGGCGTCAGCCAGCTTTGTGCATGTCGACCACTGTGCTAAAAAATGAAATAGCTTTTTACTGAAAAATCTAAATGAACTCAAAAAGGTCTTTGTGTCATTCAGTCCCTGCAGGACGTCCATTAAATATTTGGAGTTGATTATCTGACTTTTGAGTTGAAGACTTTTACTGTAACTGCTTTAAGACAAGAGCACCTTTGGCTTCCGCAATGTGACACATTTCCGAGTGACACGTAGTATGTGGGTGGGATATATTTATGAGAGGGACATGATTTGAGATGGTTTACAAACGAGACGTGACCTGTTTGGTCTCAGACACCACCAGGCTTGTCTGAGCTTAACAACCCGACTGCATTTATGCAGGGATAGTGGAGTCTTTCCTTCTCTAAATTTAGTCAATTATCTTATCCCCTCGCCCTTTCCCTCAGAAATGACTTATATGTAATATATAATCTAAATTCCAAAGCCGAAACTTCGATATACCCAAGATATATGGATAATGATGCAACTAAATGCCTTCAACTACTCTACTACTACTACTACTTGCTGCAACTGAGACTGTACATTTGATTAAAATACGCTAAATTACAACATTTATGATACAAGTTATAAAGATATTCTCAGGCAGCCTCCATGTTTTGACCATGTTTAGGGTTTAAATGATGATTTAACAAAGTTTTACTTGAAACACAATTCATATCCATATAGCCAGGTTACAAATAACAAATACCCCAAAGCCATTGAAATAGTAATAAACACAATAAGTATTGATCAATACATATATATGACCGAAGAGCTCCATGTTATAAGACAGATAAATAGAGAATGCAAAGGCCATAGGGCTCAAACAGGTCTCATTAGATACCTCTGGCTCAGGGGATTACAACACATTGTTGCTCTCTGTTTCCCTGCAGTGTGTTTCGATGCGAGGTGCGTTCAAGTGCATTAGGACATTTTCACTTTCCAGCGATACCAAGTATGTTATTGTAGACTGACGGGAAAACAGTCCCGGGCCTTTTTGAACACAACTTGCTCGTATATTTACAAATTACAAATTTGTGCGATGTTAAATTTAATGTTAAATACTTCGTCACATGACGTACGTACAGTTGGTTTACAAATTCTGAAAGCTATAGGACTCCATATTTTCAAAACAGTACAGCATGTTTATAGCACAGGAGTGGACCCGGTTAACATGGCATGATGTAAAAAAATGATTATTTAATCAAATCTATTTTCAACATAAACCAAAATTATGTCCACGTTTCTTTTCATTCCCCTTAGCGCCCAATGCTGCACAGTGTTGAAGTCACGGATGGCAGCAATGACTTGTCAACAACAAACCCACAGTGCTGCACATCTGTTCTAGATGCTTTGCCTCTGCTTTATTACTGCACAGCAGTCAAAGGTTATTTATGTATATGCCAAGATCAATAAACAAAAAGTATTTGACTTTTTTACGGGAAGACAAACGAGAGGGATTTTGATTCATCCACAATAACAAAAAGGTTTTTAGATATTTATTGGTAGGAGTCTCAGTTGCAGATATCTCAAAGGGTGAGGTAATCCTTTAACTTTGGTTCAAACCTTTTCTGTGTTAAAATCCCATTGTGCTTTTCCACAGAGAGACTGAATAAACTTGTTATGCTATTATTTAACAAAAGTCAGACACTTTTACATTTTCAAACAGCAGCACTGAAACCGTTTTACACCTCTTAACCATGCACGCGTTTGCTTTTCACATTGAGGTGTGGGTGTTGGTCTTGGAAGAAATTCTGGCTTTTAGTTTCTTCAAAGGCATTCATCGCAACAGCGTGAAACCCAGAAATGTCTGAGACAGTGATAAGCCACATGTGAGAGAATAACATATTCAGAGCATTAGCATACATGCCAACTATCTGCTTTTCAGGTAAATGCGTGAAACCAAATCATCTCTTTGACATTCTGGATGAGTCAAGTGTGGCGTTTGCAGTGAACCAGTTATTGGAATCCCATTACCATAATGTATTAACAGCTGGCATCTTCAGCTTTGGGGTTTTGCATTCAAGATGATTTGCTGCCTTGGTAGCCTCGGGCCCAAGGGGTCGATCACAGGGCGTGCGTATCCCACAATGCAAATAATGCAACAGATCTGTAACCATCATGACAAATCTGTCCTCCCGCACTGAGACCACAACAGCCTCTTGCATGGAAAGTGGGGGGGAATGAGGGAAAATGTACTTTCCTTTGCAGATGCAGCTGAAAAGCTACATTTGTGTTTTGCGGCAGTGCTCCAAATTTGTATGCCTCCGCTTCAGCGACAGCCTTGGCCGGAGGCATTCTGTTTTGCATTGACCATCTCAGGTCCATTCTTGTGAAGGCGATACCTCAGGAATGCCTGCAGGGAATTCCTTCAAATATGGCAACAGACATCCACCTGGACTCAATGATGACCTGATGAGTTCTGGTGGTCAAAGGTCAACGTCACTGCGACCTCAAGTCCGACCCATTCTGGTGAAATCGATATCTCAGGAACGCCTTGAGAGAATTTCTTACAATTTTACACAAATGTCGAATTGGATGAAATGATGAAAGATGTACATATTTGTTGGTATGATCAGAGGTTGCAGCTACTGATAGATAAGTGTGCAGTTTGTGTAACCAAAAATCTCAAACAAACTGCCTTGATATGTGCGGAAATCTGTATCAGAGGCAAATATTAAGCAGCATGGTAAAATCAATTCAACATTTTCCACTGTGACGGCCTCTGGCTTTAAGCAGGGCCTGCTGTGGGCGTTCCCTTTTGCTCGTCTGTGTTGTCTTACAGGTCCCTTGTAGGCGGAGCCTATCAGTACAATTGGGAGCACCTGGCCAGTCTCCCAGGGGTATTTAGGACCTGCCTGCCGCAGTCTTTTCCTCCAACACCCTGTTTTTCGTTTGTTACTTGGTTGTTGTTTGTTGATTAATAAATGTACACCTTTCCGTTTAAAAAAAAAAAAACGGGACGAACTTGCATACATATATAAAATATATCAACAATTGCTGAGAGAAGAGTATCTGTCAGCACCTGTTTCTACAGTGTCTTCTATAGAGTCCCGATATTATATTTCAAATACAGGGAAAAGAAAAGGTATTTGTAAGTTGAGACACATTCAATCACCTTATTATTTACAGGAACAACCTGATACACATCACCAACTGGCTTCTTTGACCTCGAGAAGCTCATCATTTTTGATCTTGTCAACATCGAAGATAAAGTCTTGATTCAGCTAGATTCCTCTGAACAGCAGAAAAAAAGCAGTTTGTAGTTTCTCCATCGCGCTCGCTAAGAATGTGGCAGAACTTTACATACTGCTGTCATCCGCATACAAATACAAATTCTGTATTAATGCACATAATGATCAAATGATAATGCCTGTGATTGGTAAAGACAAACTAAAGGCTCGGAGCTAGGACGTTCAAACAGTGCAGTGAATTCCCTCTCTACCCCTGAAGTCCCTCTTACGCAAATGAAGGATGGCTTGCTGATGTCTTTGGCTTGCGTGGGAGTTTAAAGCAACTCCGATTCCCTCAGCAGCCGGTGGTTTCCAGAGATAGGAGGAAGAGTAGAGGAGCTTTGGTCAGTAAGGTCTCCCAAGAAGGGCAAAGTATAACTGGTTTGTGATCTACAGTTACCATGTTTCATTTTCAAACAGTGTCATATGTTCACGAACAAGACAAATGATCTGTTTTTTCATGGATACATCAGTTTGACAATTAAACCCTTTTGTCAAATTAGCAGCCAGAATAAGCAGGGACTTCTTGACAAGCTTTATCAGCAGCTTTACGATACTCTCTCCCCGCACTTTTTTCCACATGCTAATGTGGATTATGCGATTTTGCTTATCGTGTTTGAAACATGGCTGCTGTGTAATAACAATTGCTCTGCCACTGTGTCCCCAACATTAGCCTCCTTATTAAAGACTTTGAGAAGTGCCTTGCATATGATACATGACACTTATCTCTGCATTCATGGTTCATCACAGGGGGGCTTAAGATTCCAGGAGTATTACTGCTGTGCACAGATGATTTTGTCGTGAACAGACATTGTGATTCTTTGCAGTTTGCTTAATTTTTTTGCTAGTGATGTTTTTAAAGAACCTGAGCAAGTGGGATTATTCAACACTTGTCACTGTGACCTCAGTTTGAAAAGATAAAGCTGTCCTTGTGTTGTTCTGTGTTAGCATACAGTATATTTACAATGTATCAAGGATATGTTGTAAAGAAACATGGAGAGGGGGTCAGCATAACTTGTATTAGCAGTAGAATACATCAAACCTGAGATAAGACTGCAGATACAAAGTATATAAGAATATAACACGGAATGATTACAGTAGAAATTTGTCAGAGAACTGATTTTTTGTTTTTATAGCTGACCAATCCTTATATTATATCAATATATTTCATACATCTTTAGTATCAAAAGTAAGGGATCAACTCTGCACGTCCCTGTATCAGTATGTAGTAACTGTAAATATCCCAAATCACCACTTTGCCTTTTTGGTTCGACTCCTCAGTTCCTTATATTTAGAGCTATTCAAAGCCTTCTCCTCGGCAGTGAATGCAGCATCGCAGAGGTTGCATAAAAAAAAAGAGAAGGGAGGGGGGGAAGCTCTAATCTGCACATTGACGGGGACTCTATGGGGGTTGGGGTGGGGTGGGTTGTGTGGCCTATACATTTTATGACAACAGATTATTTACTCCGTATGAGCCGCAGAGATACTTTGCTTCCTCGGGACAGCAGCCCCACATTTTCCATAAGCAAAAGTATCTTGAAGCTATCTATCTCACAGACGCAGGTCTTAGTTTCAGAGTCGCTCTATGATGACAAGTCTCTGTGTTCGTCCTGTATCTGTCACTTATGATAACATTTATCAGCTAACTTTGATCCACCGCAGAACTTGTCTTGCAAGTTCAGAGAATTTAATCTCCTCAGCATGTGACATGAATTATACAATAATAGAAACCGCCTTTGCATATGGATCATAGCCCTGCATTAGACATGATTATTTTACTTCATGATGGGGCTTAATATTGAGAGGGTGCTTCATCTTCTTGGGTGATTACACTTAACTTTTTGCCGCTTGCTCCTCCATTCTGAATTTTTTTTACACAAAGCACAGATGATCTATTTTATTCTGGCCCAATAAAAGTGTCAGCGTTAATTTCACTCTGAGAGAAAAGTGTGGCATTATGCCTTTTACCTGCAACACTGATGCAGCACAACGTTCTCAGGACAGTGAAATAAAACATGGTCAGGGAGCAGCTCCTCGCTGTCGGTGGCTTGTTCGGCCGCTATGCCTGGAGGAATTAACCTGGAGTACGAGAGTTTATAAATGTGGTTTCATGGTGTGATTGTGTTTGTCTTCTGAACACAATCTCTTGAGGCATCAACGCAAGCATGAAGTTCCATGCTGTTTACACTTACAAACAATAGTGCTTAACCTTAACCTTAACACAGTTATCTTTGCAGAGCACAGCACTCATCTTACGAGGTTAACTGCCATTCTTTTCTTTTCGTTGTGGCCATTAGTCAGGATCTGGAACTATATTGAAGCCTTAACTCTCCATTTTATTTATCATAAAGATTATTTTCCCTCAGCTTGGGATATCTTTGGAATTTGAAATGTGGAGCAACTGTATGTCAAACCTGCCGGCCTTGTCTTTGCTTCAGTGCAACTGCCGACAAGGGAACAACCTCTTTATGTTTAGCCACACAACCATCCTCTAGTACAAAGTCTCAGGATTTGTTGCTTTGTCAAACTAAATGACATCACATTTTACTGAGCATGTACCACTGTGGAGCAGAGATATAGAGAGCATCTGCTGCATCACTTTTAACCTTGTGCCAGAGCTCACAAATTGTAACCCCAAATGCGTAAAAATTAGCACTAAACTGCTGAAGCATTGGCATTATAGCTCATCGTGTTGCTTTGCAGAACAAAGGCAAGCAAGTCTGAGACCTATGAGTAGATGACGACAGGGTGTTTGTAGTATTTTTCCAGGGAAAAGTGCTTGAATTAACTTTTGTTGAACATATCAAGAGCAACATTAGGCTGGCTGATTGTATGTTCATATCAATATGTGTGTGGTATGTCACCCTCTATAGTCCTCAGATGTATTTGTTGAGAATCTAAGAGAAGTGGCTTCTTGAGAGGGTAGCGTCAGCATCTTAGCAGCTCCATCTGTGTTGATATCACGTCTTAATAATCCTCAAATGGTTTATCTGACAGATGTCCAGTTCTCTGTAAAACACAGTGCCCTACATATACTTTGCTACCAACAGACATAATTAGATTTTGTATTCATACAATTTGATTCATTATAATTCATTTAGTACATCATTTTATGGCAAGTGCATTTCGAAGAACACCAAAAATATCATATGCTATAAACTAGCCTGAGACCGCTCCGTGAAAACACATTTCGCTACACAGCTGTACGAGTCCCCGACACAAAAGGGCCCATGCTTAGTTGCCATTGCTACGACTTGCCATTAGCTCTACCGCTGCTGTTCATGCCATTATATTTAGAATCACTCAGTGAAATGTATGTGAGAAACAGCGAAACAAATGCAGTGCTAATGGCACTAATTACATGCTCAACTGAGAACTCAAGATTATTAAAGTCCCAGTGAAACGGAAGTTGGAGCTTCTTTAAATGCTGTACTGTGACGTATCCCACAGTACAATGGAATATTTTGAGTGGTGTGAAGTTAATAGGACTGTGGCTCCACAAACACACACCTACCTTGATGCTCAAAGTTGCAGATTGCATTCATATACCATCTTTATTATAAAGCTTTATTTACATTGTTACCCAGACAGTGATTTACCTTGATGGTTTTAAATACTGCTTCCTATATTCCACTACCTATAATGTTGTACATCAGTTACTGAAAACGTCTGGTGCAAGAGCATGGTGTCAAAGAAACAACAAGATTTTGAGATTACAGTTGGCAAATAGCAGATTTTGGGGAGTATCTTTCTGGAGAAACCTTTTATAAAAAGGCAAAAATCTTTGGCTCTGACACAGCAGAGCAAAGTCAGCCCTCGGCCATGGATCAAGTTTGTGCTGAAACACCCCCACTGGATTGTGCTTAATCAAACTTAGAGAGCAGCATGGGGAAGCGATGGTAATAGGGAAAGGGAGTAGGCGGAAAACGGCCTGGAGAGCTGTGCACTCTAAGTGTGTAATAAGTAGATTGGCAGACTGGGAGTCTCTCTTTCCCAGCTTTCATCATGAACTGAAACTCTTCTGATTAACTCAAGGTTGTATGAATGATCAAAAAACAAACACACAAAACCACTCTTGATTGGTACAGATCAAGCCAATTCCAACGGATGCATGTTGGCTCTGATTTGTTTTGTGCAAAAATGAATGGATCAACTTCACAAATCTCTGTTAATGAAATACACACTTGCAGTGTATGAAAGCAAGCAATGTCTACCTAATCACATTATCGATCTCCCCCCTACTTCTGAGATGTTCAGGTGCTGGTGGATGGTTGAGGATTATTTTTGAACTTCAGTAGCGAACTCTTTGTTCATGCTTGGAAGGAAAACGTATTTTATTGTAGCTTGAGCAACACTCATTTTGATCTAGCCCTTCGTTTCACAATGTGTTTAAGTTATCTTGTCAAGCCTGCATAATGTTTTCAGCATATGTATTAAATGTTGGTTATGCACCTGTTTGGCAAAAAGCAACGTCAAAGTTGAATTGAAATCGCTTTCCTGTCATTTCGGCGGTTTGATTTACGCACCCACTCAGCTGCTCAGTTTCCTCATGTGGCTGCCTCTTCCAAGGGGAGCTGAATGTAAGAGAAAGCTCACATTAGGCCTTGTCACAGCTGACTAAACATCAGGCTACACTCTGCAGGATAGTGAGACCTCCATCATAGCGTGGTAACACTCGGGGATAGAAAACGCCAGGATGCAGTCAGATTTGAGATTCAATAGAGTATATTATCAGTTTTCTTTGCCATTTTATCTAATCCCCCCCTTTTTCCCATGCAAACCCAATGAATATGTATGCCCCAGCCTCAATTTTGCACAGCAGCAGAGCTAAAATGAGAAAAATTCAGTGCACTTTGACTTCAATGAAATTCAGTGGAATGTCCTTGATATCAGATGTTGGACATCTGATGCCAACATCAACAAAAACCCATGTTATGTAATTAAAAGTAACCCTGTGTTGTTGTTTCTTTATTTAAAAACATTGAGGGCAGTGCTGTATATGCAGAGCATGAGTCACTCACAGATTATAGCGTTGGACTGGCACTCTCTCTCTCTGTCGTTTGGTTTGAGGGAAGGAATGAAGGTCAGTGCTTTAGATTTATACAATCACATCACAGCTCAGAGAAAATGTAGAAATACGTGCCATTTGCAGTTTTTCAATTAGTAAATAATCTACTTCTGACTTGATGGATTCAATGAGATTTTTTTTTCTTCCTGGAATCTGTGTGATGTGAAATAAGACATCTGTCACCCTACAGAAACAGAGCCAGGCGATATGTGTCTCTCTTCTCTTCCATCCCATTCAGCCACTCTCCTGATGGGACCACACTGGCTGCCATCCATGTTCAGGATAATAATCTCAGCATATCAACGCAAATGAATCGTGTCAGCTGTAGGCCTAGAGTAGTCATAATTCCTAGTATTTTAACCATTCCATCTGAGGCTACACAGTACACAGTGGTTCCTATATTGTTTAAGCTCCACCCATGAGGAAAGACATCAGCTGACGTAAGGATTATACTGTATTATAAACACTTTTATTCTTCTGTTCATGATCATGTGGGGGGGCGGATCCTTAAAATAACTCTGGATGATAATGATACGCCCACTTGAGATTCAAGCACCACCTGCTCCGGTTAAAATCCACATTCTCGCACTATTTTAAATCTCACAGCTTGAAATAGAAACCGGAGATTTATGGCAAAAGCTGCTGTAAACACAGTCTTGGTCAAATCCTTTATTGCAGTAATGCAACCAAAGTACAGGCAAATCCCACTCCATCACACAGCGTTAAAGGTTGTGAAAGAAGGATGGAGGCAACCTGCTGCTTTACCTGCCATTCGATTCCAAACACATGCTGTCAAAACATACATTGAAAATAGAAGAAAAATATATATCCACATCACACTCGAAGACACATCGCTTCTCTCTTTTTTTTTTTTTTGTGTCTCCTCATCATCGATTCAGTATTAACAGTAGCTAGCTATTCTATATAAAACATCATTGAAAATGAACCAGAAATCACAATTTATTACATAATAAATGGAATTAATTAATTTCAATTCACATTACTGATTTTTCATTGGGGAGGACTTGACATGTTTCCTCCCTCGCACAGCTTATTGTGTGTCTTTTACCATTGAACAACAACTGTGCTTGCATTTGGCCTTCAGATATTTTGGGTAGCCGTTTTTTCTTTAGGCCGTCTGCTTCTACTCAGTGGTTGGATTGAATTGTTTTAAACTAAGATTTTTTTTTATAAATAAGCTGATGTTGATCCAATTTGACTTGACATTGAAACAGGGACCTGTTGCTATTTCAATTTGCAATTTCAGAGGTAATATCTTTGCCTCTTTTTTGTGTCTCTTTCAATTGTCACTCTGGTAGAATCATTGCACAGCAGTCTTTATTCTCCAACACAAAACTCTTCATACTAAATAACATCCATTTTGCAAAGACAGCAGAAAATCAATAAATGTTGCGTTTAGATTCTGATGATGGTTTCGGTAGTGCGGCCCACAAGAAATAAGAGCAAATTATTCAAGTAGTGCCTGTCAAACCCGGTCATCTTCAAATGTTATTTCTTTACAGACGGGAGGAATGGTAGCTTTAAATACCTTTTCTTCATCGATTAACTCACATCCATTTTTCTAGTAATTCAGTCTGAGCTAACCACTGACAATTGGTCAGTAATATTCTTACCAGTAAGTCCACTTATGAGGCTTCATGCAGAAAAAGAGGAATGTAATTAGTGGTTTCTATAATAAGAAATCAAAGGATATTACGTGACAGAAAAAAAGAAAACTATAGATTCAACACCTGCACAAATCTCCTTATGAGATATATATCCCATTAACATATTTCCATTAATGCAATACTACTTAGTTCATCAGTTACATATACTATACTAATTGCAATCATTACAATTACTTAAGTTGAATCTTTCACTGATTAAATGCTAATTCTCCCAAGTCTGTGCTGCTGTTAAAGCGGAGAAAATGTATTCATTGTGACGAATCCATTTCAAACTAGACCTGGCACTTTATAATACTGATATGTTTACCTTGTGTAATATAGTAATGGAATGTGGAATGTGATATAGCGGAAGGTGTTACAGTGTAAGGATTGAGTAAAAAAAGGAATTAGAAGTGGTGGATGGGGACAGGATTACAACATGTGACCAGAGCACGCATTCACAGCCCAGTAAAGAAGGTTACATCCTACAGTAGATTAAAAACTGAGAGGTTGTCAAGGACATAAAGTGATGAAATGAAAAAAAAAGAGTGGGTGTAATTATGAAGAGAGTAGCAAAGACAATGACTTCATCTCAATAGCCACTTTTGCAAAAGCAAGGTGATTTTGCACCAAGGTTATTAAGTGGATTTATACTGTCCTTGAACCCGCTGCCAAAAGCCAGTCCACATAACAGCACAATGAAATACATGATTAAATATATATCTTTTCATCATTTTGCAAAAGAAATATTGTGAAATTGTATAGATGCGGATAATTACAATATGTATGAATGTTTCAGCAATGGCCCATTAACAGTTCTGTCTACATATTTGCTTTTTTTAAATTAAGATTTTCATTCAATTAATTTATTCATCATATGGAAATAGTAAAAGCAAATAGCTGGGGAACAAATCAAATGTAGATTCAACAAATGAAGCAGAGACCATCGCTGTGAAAGAATAGAGACTAGTGGAGTGCATTGCAGAATGTTGTATTAATAATAATTTAGTGGTCAGAAATAATTACAATCTCCAAACAAAAATATGTTCCATCGTTCTTTTTGTGTCTGTGCTGAAGCAGCCATTGCCCATCCATCACATATGAGAACAGCACATAATAATGACAGCAATTACCACAAATGTCGGGGCATTAAGGAAAAGAAGCTTATGCATAATTGTTTTTCACGTTTCTGTACACTTCTTAACAAGGGTTTTGGGGGAATGAGATGGCCCAGTCTCACAGGAACAGCAATGAAATGAGAAACATCGGACCAACTGAACTGCAAAACGTCACATCTTTTTCATTCATTCATTCATATTGCAATCTGTGGTATGTAGCCTTCTGTATGTTTTCCAAGTTTGGCATAACATGCATCATTAGTCATCAATGTAGTTCTTAGTGGCTGAGGAATGTAATGTCATTTAGTTTAACTCTTGATTGATGTTCATGACGTCATCTCGTTATTCACAGTGTATTGACAATGTTCCCACATAAATAGGGAAGTCAAGGTGGATGAATGGGTCAACAAAGCATTGGGCGTTGACACGGGACATGTTTATTACTTATAACTATGCAATAAAAAGTTCCCCGAACTTCACTTTATTATTTCATCGTATCGTGTCTTAGTATCTCCTGGAAGACTTTTATACTCTTGCACCCGGTTGGTCACATGAAAATTGTCAGAGTTACTTGTGTAACAAATAGATTAAAAAAAAAAGAGCTGGACAGAAGTTCAAATCTTAGCTCCTTTTTTCACCTCCACACAGAAAACTAATGTCTGAATTGTTCTTCTAACATTGATTGGTAGCCGTTTTCTGAATGCACGGACAAATTATGTCTTGCTTATTAATGAAAGCATCAGATCAGAAAACACATCATGGGTCACAATGCAACAACGTACAGTGTATTTTGTTGTTAAGTTAGGAGGACCTTTTGATGAAAAACACATGTTTTCTCTTGTTGCTGTACTTTGCAATGGAATGAGCTCAGAATGGTTTCCCTTTTGAACAGAGGAGCACTGGGCCAGATTAACTAGTACACAAAGAGTAAAAAAGCAATTTGTAAAAGAGCCACATCAGTCAGAAGAGCAGTGCACTTGTCATCTGAAGTGCATCTTGGCCATACAATATTCTCCTACCGACCAATGGGTGGTACCACTTTTTCAACTCCTACAATACAAGTGTTAATGCTGCCTCCCTCCTCCAAAGGCTCTGCAGTGTCTTCAGAACCAGCTGCTTTGATTATTTTACCCCATAAAACAACCATTTTTCCTTTTGTGCTCTTATGTCTTATTCCATTTCCTTTTTCATTTCCTTAATAGACGGTGCAGTAACTTCCACTGCATTAATTTTATGCGCAGTAGAGGCCCAGATAAGTGTGCTCAGGTAGAGGAGAATTGCAGCGTTGTAAAAAGTTTGGGTATAGCTTGTGACTTCATTGATGAGGATTTCTATTTCAGTATCTCTTAACTGATTTTCTTTTGTTTTCCGAGGCTTGTCTCCACCTTTGGTGGAATCCACCACTGCATGTTTGAACTCTGCCTCAGTTTGCCCTGAAGCCAGTCTTTTTGCTTAATTAGCTGCTGCCTTGGTACATTAGATGCTAATTTCACACAGACTTTGGGCACAAACACCATGAAGACTATACAGTGGCATCTTCTACGTACGATAATCTTGCCTTTCATCTCATGTTTCCTTTGGTGTTGTCACTGGTGCACACACTTTATCCATGAGTGCTTGAATACTCTCCTTTGTGCAGAGATACATAGACCTTGGATTCGTGTATTTTTCTCAATGAAACTGTTAACAACAAGGTCTGCGAATTACTTCATCAAGAGCCACTGTGTCGTGATTTATGGAGGGAGATTTTTGAAAGAATTTATAAGAATTTCCAAATGTAATTTTTGGTGCATGCCACAAGTGGCGAGTCATTTTTGGTACTTAAAACAAAGGCCATTGAGCTGCTCAGTAGTGAATGGAACTTTCAAAAGCTATTTGATGAGGCAACTAAGAGTGAACATGTGTGAAAGGATACTGGCTCCTCAAAAACAGCACGTGACCAGTTAACCTTCCCTCGATCAATGAATATGAGTTTGTAGTTTCTCTTGATCTGGCACCTGTTTGGGATTTGTCTGGATGTGCACGCCGCTTCTACATTAGTGATTGCGGTTGTCACACAGCCAAGGCTTTGGGCTAGCCCTGTGGTCATGGCGAGTTATCCTTATCAAGTACGCAGAAATAATTAGTCCAAAAACCCTCTGCTCTTTCATCTTAGTCTCCTCTGAAGCCGCTCACACAGTTCACTTAGCATGATGCAGGCTACAAAGTAGTTAATTTACCGTAAGGCTTCCATACTGAACCGGCAGTGGTGAAGCAATCCAGATAAAAGGCCCTATTACCGAGAATAGAATAGAATGTCATTTGTATTATTTGTGTTAGGTTTCCACAACAAATACAACTTGATAATGGCATTAGTATAATTATTTTTCTATGATTCATGTCATCAGTTTTAGATAATATATAGCTTTAAACATGTATCTGTGCTGTCCATTCCACAGAAATGAGCCTGTTGTGCTGCCAATACAGTCAGAGACTGTTAAATGGTAATCTCAAATAGATTCCATGTTCCAAGGACTGCTCAGACAACACTGTGATGTATGAAGTCGCTGGCAGAGAAAAGGGCAGGTGACGAAGCTGTGGACTATTTGTTATTCAGGAGGGAAGGCTTACTCAGACTGTCCTGAGTGAGTAGTAAAGTCCCTCATAGTCCAGTCACTAAGGGGACAATATACAATGACAAAGGTCTCTGCTCTGAACTAGCTGATGATTTATTAACTAAGGAAAATTACTTATCCACTACCTATATCAGATTTAGCCAACCTGAAATGTTCACAGCACCATTGGAAGTACTTGAAGTAATGATAATTCATGTCAGTTAAGTGGTTTTCCGTGTGGCTTCCTTATTTGGTTAGTCACTGACCTTGGCAAGGACTTCTTATCCTTAGAGAAGTTGTCTCATTGAATGCCATCCGAATCACTGCGGTTGGACTGCAGAAAAGAGACTGCAATACAAGTTGTCTGATGTGAGAAACAGGTAGCATTTACTACCTTTGAAATCAGTACACGTTCTCACTGTTTGGTATTCTTTAGAAAATTGCATAAGGCGCTGGAACAAGTGTTACTTGGAAAGATGTGCTCCAAGTCCAGGGAACACTCTGCTCTCTAGCCAAGGCTCTCCTGCTTGGCTTTATTGTCTGTCCTCACTGCAAAATGCCATCTTGGGTTTTCTCCCTTTTTAAACGCTCCCCCATCACCAGATGAATTTCTGCATTGAACAGCACCCAGACGAAACCAACCAATTGACAAGTGCTCTGCAGCAACGAGTCAGCAATCGGTAATCAATAGAGATTGATTACCGATTACCAGGAGAACTTTTCCCAACCATCAGTGCGTGACATCTTCACTGTCACTTGATGGCACGAACAGCAAAGTTCGACATTCATGTCTGCGTGGTCCCTTGAGGTCAGTCACCATAACTGGGCTTGGCAGTGAGGTTGTGCTTCGACTCTAACTCTACATATCAGGTTAGTTAATAAGACCCAAAGGTAACATGAATTTCTCTGTGTGGCCCAGTGGGGGAAGTTCTTAATGTACGTGAAGGCCACAGCGGAAAATAATTCCTGCTGCTTTACAAGGTTCATGTTTTTATGGTGTTCTGGGTTTATTTATACGTATAAAAGGTGTTCATTAACTGGTTGTACTTTGAATCATTACCGTGTTGGGTAGCTAAATAAAAACCTATTGTGAAATGTATTAAATGAATGAATGAATGTTGGGACATGTTGCAGGTTAGTTTGCTCTGAAAGGTTGTGAGATTTGAACATTGGTGAGAGTGAAAAAAGGGTTTACACAGCTGAATGTGGTGAATTGATTAATGCTTGATTAAACACTAGGCGGAGGAGTCTGGTAGCCTAATTCCAAAGCATATGCAAATAATCTTGTTTTATAGATCGTTGCCTTGCACCCTTTCTCACACACACACACAAACACTGAACACTGTAAGTATGCAAACCGTATATTTCATAAATATCCCATGGCACGCAGACAGACACAAAATCAAGCACTTTCATTTCAGAGCGAAGTTATGTATCAGCAATCAGCTAGCACACACAATTTAAGCCAATCAGGTAGAATTTTTATTATCCAAACAGTTGCGCACAGAGATTGCTTTACGACAGGCCACAGCATATTCTGTGGCGGATTACAGTTTTCAGAGTTTCAGCAAGTGCGCAGCCTGAGGCAGTGTTTCCCAACCTGTTTCTCTGCAATGGCACACTTTCTATGCTTAAGCGCTACCAGGGCACACGGCCGTCCCATTAGCCACAGATGTGTTAGAAATTAGCACACATGGCCTGCGGATACAGTGTCACTCACCCAATGTGAGAAACATGCTTTTTTTTAACAAGGACAATAATACATGAGTAACATAATACAATATTTCCAATGATTGAGAATTGAGCAAGTTTAGGTAATAGCTAAAGATTTAGTTTTTATTCATATTTTGGAGTACTTGAGAAACTTTAAGAAATAAGATTTGATACCTTTTCAAATCTTTAAAAGGGAAACAGTATTGTTGCTGCACAGCATGAGCATTTGCTGAGCAAGTAGTATCTTTTTTTAATTTAATTGCAAGATACATCATTCAGTAGCTCTTGTCCTGCAACAAAATGTGAAACACGACAAAAGCCTTTCAAGTGATAATTTGTCATGCTGTGTCACGTATCCCATTTGCCAAGACTGTCTCATTATCCGAGCCTGAATCCATTTTGAAAAATCACTTTGATATGCAGTAAATGGGCATGGATTTAAATGTGTGTGTGTTCTTCCTATTTTCACAGTAAGTTGCTCTGATTGGCAGTTTCCTGTCAGTACTTGGTGTTCTCCTTTTTAGATTACGCTTTGAGCCACCCTGCTGTAATGAAAGCCGGTCAGAACCACACAGCATTGCTCTCATGGAGAATCTTTGGACAATCATGAGCTCTTAAGCAGTCGTGTGTAAGGAGACGGAAATGTGATGAGGTCAGCTCCGCCTCGTGCGGTTTAAACCAATGGGACATCATTTCATTAACTAAATCAATAATGTTCTGTGTGGTCACATATGTTGTTACATTTGCCTTATTTTAAGGCAAATGACTAGGCGACTGTGGCTAAGTGGATAGCAGGGCCGTCTTTCAATCAGAGGGTCGGCGGTTCAATCTCCGGCTCTGCTAGTCGCATGTCGATGTGTCCTTGAGCAAGACACTTAACCCCAAAAATTGATCCCGTAGTTGTGCCTACGGTGTAGAAATGTGATAGACTCTGAATTGTAAGTCGCTTTGGATAAAAGCGTCTGCTAAAAAATGACTGTAATGTAATTTTGCACACCGGGACGATTTTGTCCCTTTGCGATTATTCAGTTTTCTATCGAAGGTCTTGTTTCCAGATTGCCACCCGGAGTTTACAGACATTTGAATTATCATTGGCTCTAGCTAACATGTGGTTTTGTGTGTTGCTGTCATTTTTATTAGTTTTGCATGTTTTGGAGCATTACATTGCAGGGTAGTAAATGACAGGAAATTATTTTTTGAAATTGTCAGTTTGAAGTTTTACAGAAAGTGTGCAAAGGAATATTCTTTCAACAAAGTAATGATATATTTTTAGGACCGTTTTTGCCTGACTGGATTTTTAAAACGTATTTCTAATAATCCCCTTTTATCCAGCCATTGATGTCTGTGATGATATAAGTATTGATTGATGAGGATTACAAACACAAACATCATTAAATGTGTACTGTTGCTTGACATGAAGTCTAAATTCAAGATACATGTAGAGTTCCAGCAGACCAGAAGAAATAAATAGACGTTAGTATTTTTGTTATTTACAAGTCTGTATGGATATGGGGTACTAGGACGTCTCCATGTCAGCAGTGTATTCCAAAGATGACTTCAAACAGGAAATGTGATCGTCTCCAGGATACCATGTGCTTGCAGACACACACAGCCAATGTCATAACAGCTGAGGGCAAAATGAGATGGAGACAGTCTTTTCATTGGGCAGGATGAGTTGACACAGTACACAAATGTGTCCTCTGTAGAAGACGATTCAATAAACATAGAGGCTGTGCATGATTGCTTACCTCCTGATTAACCTTCTACATCCTATTTCATTTATTTAATTTTTGTCCATCTTGCTCTGCAGATGTCTTTAAATTTGGATCTGACGCCGTCGCACTTTGGAGGACAATAAGAGATAATGTGAATAATCTCAGAATATCTTTGGGCCAAGATGGAGATGTATTTCTCTGAAACACAATGTTTAATGACTCATTATTGCGGTCAGCCACTGAAAATAGATGAGATAGACATTTTATCCTGATTAACGCGCCTAATGGGTTTGCCCATAAAACCAAACTGTTCCTTCAGCGATGCATGCTGAGTCTCTCTCTCTCTCTCTCTCTCTCTCTCTCTCTCTCTCGTATTTCCAGGTCGATATTGCATACACTAATCCATCAAGATTGACAGTGATCATTAGAATAATAAGGAGAGCAGATATTTGATATGAACTCTCTTGGTGGCTGTTGCCAGTTGAATGAAATTGTCTGAGACACGCGGGCAACCTTGACAGCAGAAGCCAATAACTCGGTGAAATTCGTCATCCATCCCGCAAAAGTTCATTCCAAAAGATAAACTTTTCCATTTGCAAATAAATTAAGAGATATATGTGTTACTAACTCTGGCACACAAGCAGACATTGTTTGGGCTTCCTGCCCTTGTGTCTCAGTAGAGGCATAGACACAGCTGAGACTCTGTTTATGGGTAGTACATTAGCAGACATAATCTATATTTACTAAAGTGTTATCAACCCAGTGCTGAAGGCATAAACATCATTTGTTATGCAGGTAGCAAGGGTAAGGTGTGTTTTCGACTGTGTGTACTGCATATTTGTGCGAAGGCTGGTTTTCCAATGTGAATGTATGAAAGCAAATATGCATGCGTGTGGTTCAGAATTATGTGCCAAAGACAGCAAACAAAAAAAAAAATATATATATATATATATGTCTCTTCTAAGCAAGTTTTATTTTAGCATCTTATTAAATATTAGTTTGGTGTGTGCTTGCAACTCGGCTGCAACTCTTTGAGCTGCTCAACAATATTAAAACTACCTCCATTAATTGTGCAATGAAGTATTTTATGGAGAAGCCCATCACACTCATTGGCTGCGAGGCTAGAGTGAGATTTCTGAATTCAGCACCAATGTTTGAATGGAGCCATCTCATCATATCATGACAAAGGTTCACACAGGCGGTGCATTGGTAGTATGATGGAAGTGATGGAACTAATGTGATCTGTGGCCATTCATCTTCCAAGTACTTGTAAAGTACTTGGATCAGAAATGAAGCCTATCATGATACAAATATATTAATGAGCTGTACAGCAGTGAAACGGTGACACGGTGAAATACTTTTCCAATGGTGTGTTGAGACTGGAGAGGTGAAGGACTCACTTCTTACAGACAGAATGACAATGAAGAGTACACATGTTGCTGCTGTTAATGAGCTGTTTGAACTAGCCAACATGTCAGAAATCGTAATCTCACTTATGAATACTGTATATGTGATTAATGCTGCGATGCACTGACACCATACACACACTGCTAGGATCACCTTGACATGATCTTTTCAACAACAGACATTTCTCTTTCATACAACAGTATATGTGTTGGATGAAATATGGGCTCATGGGATTTTGCCTCACAGTCAGACTTTTTCTCGAGTATCAACAGTAGTTGACGACATACAGTACGTGGTTGTAATTAATGACACAGATACACAAATATATGAATAGTGTCTTAAATTGCAGCATTAATTAATTCATTTTTCAATTTCATTTATATTCATACATTTCCATGTTTACAGAGGTAAAATAAATGGTCCCATAGTCATGGGTGACATCACTGTTGCACAGTATATCGTTTCATTTTTTACTTTTTTTTTTCACTTATTAAGTAACATATAAGTACATTTCTAGTATTATTGATGATAATTATGTTGGTGTTAAGTATCTTGTTCATTTTAACCCGAAAAACAAAGGCGTGCTTTAAATGTTACTTGGTGTAGTGCTTTGAAAATTGAGTCGTCAAACACGTCACTTTCTTGTTGAAATTTGGTTCCAACATGCAATAATTGAAATGCCCTCCATGGTTAATTCAGATAGCCTCAAGATACATTCTCTCACAAACTCACATGCATTTTTACATTGCAGATGAATTAAGGAAACACAATGTGTCGTTTCAGGACTGACTGCTAAGACATTAATATAGATAACATGCATTGTGAGGATGACAGGCTGTTTGAAATTATCAAAATCACATGGTGCATTTAAAAATAGCATTGGACATGGCTTAATTAGGGATTCCTGCTCTTAATGAAATACTATATCCTGTGAAATAATGTGGCATGGTTGTCCTTTACATTTATTTGACATGAACCATCTATCTTTGACAGTTGTTTCATGGTTCACTGGACAGAAGAATACATTTTGGAATGCTTTTGGCTTTACAATAGCCAGTATCGTAGTTTTCTAACATATTCCCACCTGTAATGAACCAATCTCTTTAACTCATCATGTTGTGGCATTGTCACTGGTTAAAATGCCCCCTTATGTTCTCAGTCTTACTTCATAATATTTGAATTTGCAGTGATGATGTCCTTGTTTAGTTTCAAAAATCTACAAGTGAATGAACACACGTCTGGACATTTTGGCAAGAGTTTCTGTCTGTATATTATTTTGGTGGAATTGAGTCAATGTGACCAGAGAAGGAATACAAATGCTTTCTTTCTATTGATCGGTTGCAGAACAACATCCCTGGAGAACATAAAGGCATGACTCATAGAGGGAGTTTCCACATCAACGCTGGTGAATTGCATCTCCAGTTTTTGGCTAAGAAAAATCACATAATGTTCAATAAACATCCCTGTTCAAAAAGTGAATTTGTACATTTGATGTACAGCTACGCTATGCTTAAGTGCAATATACAACCAAAAGCCTATTCAACGTACTCTTTATGTGCTCTTCATTCCCTGTGAATCAGCCGCATAGCTATTGAAATAAAACCGCTATAGTTGAAAAATAAGTAGCAAGAGTTTTAGTTCCTCTTGTGCTGCATTCTTACCCGTGCTGATACAGCTGAAATTACAAAACATAACATTATTTTAAAAACTTTATATTTATATTGTGGCTCCCAAAGCTGTCCATTAGCTTTTGTCAGGAACAAATGGGCACCTGAAAGGTGCCGCTTGTTGTTTAGTCTGATGTTGTTAAGAAGACAATGATAAGGTGACATTTTATTTCCTGGAACGACAAGTAGGTCCACTTAGAGACCAACTTATATCATTCCAAGCCCTTACGCAAAGAAAAAAGAGAGAAATAAACCTCAAGTTCAGATGGAACATTTTAAACATACCATAAATAGTATTAAGTTGTTTGAATTACACATGTTTTGACAACAGCAACATGTGGCAGATTATTTTCAAACTCAGATATCAAACGAAATGTGAACTTTAAATACTTAAGATACTGAACTTTAGAGGTCTTTTT
>NW_022280090.1:1794850-1802350 GCF_004355925.1 Anarrhichthys ocellatus | reverse complement strand
AACATATCAGCCTTAAAGGTCCATTGGGTATTAGCCACATGCTTCAAAGACATAGGGGGCAGCATTCTAACTCTGCTACTGGGTCCATACAATCAAAATGTACGGTCAAATCGAACCAGTGGAGTACAGTGGGAGGGACAAAAGGCCCTTCTCACTTTGTACCCCTCTACTTCCTGCGCCCTCGCTCTGGCTGGGCCCCATCTTCAAACTCAACCTTCATTTTTATCCCAACTAGAGAGTCACTATAAAGTTCTGTGACTGCATCATGCGCGGTTGTGACACTATTGCGGTGACAAAATCTGTCCACACTAAAAAAGAAACACCTGGCAAAGTACTCTAACTCGACTCTGTGGTAGTTCCTGCAGTAGATGTCACCGGGTGTCTCAGTATGTTGTTGTTGTCATTTTGACAGCTTCACCGGGAAGGCAGAGAGCGTGGCGGAGCCTCAGTTGGGGGTTGGCCATTCAGATTGGCCGTTCAGATTCAACTGGGTGGGGTGCTGGGTCTAACCTTTGGAACAGCAGCAACAGAAAGTTGCTGATCTGTTGAGGAGGGCAGTCCCACGGGATCAGAACCAAGGGGCTGGTGTTTGTACCACTGGCAAAATCCGAGCTAACTGCTAACGAGGTCCATCTCCCGAAACTGCCACATGCTCTTGTCCAGGCGAAGTAGTCACGAGGCGAAGGTGCAAGTTATTTTACTCGATTCTGCCACTTTGGATTTAATCCAATAAACACAGTATCATTGTTCTGTTTTAATCCGGCCAGATTTCACACATTGCTCCTTTAACCTAACCTGTTTAGTCAGTTAAACCTGCATTCAAACAACAAACATTAGCAGTTTCGAAATGGCATCATGAAGTTATTGGTTGAAAATATCAATACCCCAAGATTGTTTAATGTGAGGCCAGTCGATTACTCGCACTAAGACACCGTTTAACAACCAGGCTTTTCTGTGTCAAAAGTCCAGCTTTCTCTGTACGGCATGCTCACTCATAGATGTGTGGAAGAAAATGTATTTCAGTTTCAGTCCATGGTGAAATTTGTCCCTCTCCTCAGGCAGAGACATGTACATTGCCAAGCCTTATTTGTGCAAATATGTTGTATCTTCAGCATCTAAATTAGAGGAATGGGGCAGAGCTCTAGTGCAGCCCGTCTTTGCGGTATAGGCGAGGTGTTGATTTATATAAGAATCTTGCCTTTTGCAGCTCTCCGGATTGAACCGCTTTCATAATTTATATTGTTGGATCCATCCACTGAAATGATGTATGTGGGTTATTGTCACAGGGAAGGTCAATATACAATTCAATTGTGTTTTGAATCTGTTGCAATACATCTGTTACCTCATCAAGGTCTTGACTAGCATTGCTCCTTTGGCTTTTAAAGCCTCAGTACAATCCTCGCTGCCTCTGGTGGAGGAGCCTAACTGAAGTGGAATTTCATTCTCAATTACGTTTCGAGGGAAACATACTTTCTCATGGATTACGGTCGCAGTTTCAAACAAAAGCAACAAATACTACTTGGTTATGTTTAGTAAAACATCATGTTTTGGCTTTGAATAAGTGTTTGCTCCGGTTTTTTTGTTACGGACATGAATCAAAATATGTAAATGCTGACTTCTGGTTTCACACTGGACACAAACTGTCTCCTGGGTGAAAGTCCCGTGTTTGTTTGTTTGTTCGACCTCCGCGGTCTTTGATGAACAATATATTTGTGATGCGTCAAAAACAAACCTAATCCTGGAGAAAATATGTTTCACTCAAAACGTAATTGAGAATGCAGCTTTGTTGTCTGGGAACGTCATTTGTTAGGAGAAGCAGGCTGTGTGTTCGCTCCTGATTGCTCCAGTCTCCCATGACAGTAACCCAGGGCCCCGGTGGGATACCTGACCTTGTGGACAGGTTCAGGGTTTTGCCAAGGATGCCTCTCGTGTTCCTTATTTAGACCGCTTTGCTAAAGTGGAAAGCTGAGACAGATGAGCATCCTGAGTGAACATGCTGCTGGGACCCTGGGTGACAGCAGGGATTTCCATCATTTAGCTTTATGCCTTCACTACTCTGCCTCCCCAACACCCATCCTTCCCACCCCTACTGGCCTGTGATTAAACAAACACACTAACTAGGAGCACAAAATTTACAGTTTAAAGCAGACGCACAGTATCAGCACAATATGCATCTGTTCTGACTGTGCATGGCTGTGAGATATAAGATAACTTAGTCTTGAATTCATTAATATGCAATAATGTTGCATGAAAACACAGCGATTGCCATAATGAAATATCGGCTATGCTTCTCCTGTCATATCTACCTTTTGTGTTATTAATGAAGTTATATGAATAATGAGTTGAAGATGCCGCGAGTGTTGTTGCACCCTCGGGTGAAGCAGAAGGATAGCGCCCGTCTCTCACAGCGGTGAGTGACGGGCACACATGGCACTGGAACGCAGCAATGCCAAGCAGGAAGCTGCCATCCTGACCTTCCTAGCAATTAGCATGGTACGCAGATTTGCTCGTGCACTTGCATTTGGTTATTCAGAGGGGCTTGTTGTTGTTTAGTTTTGTTTCATCCCTGGCAGATTTATATAACGTTTGAAACAAATTCAATTATTTTTGACACACAAGATAAATAAGTGCGTGCACAAACAGAAGTCAGATAAAATGGTGGCAGAGCAACCAGAAAAAAAAAGTATCCAAGCGTTTAGCAGCATCTATCTGTGTGACACATGTACCTGTCTTCTGTGGCTGAAATTCCCTCATCGCGCTCGCTACACACAATTATGGCCTTCTCGGAGGCGTGAAAGGAGCTGTCAGAATAATATTTTCTTTTTGAAGTTGTTATAAAGAAAGCTTTTAAGCTGTTTTCTATTGGCCAGTTTACAGCTTCACTCATCCAGGGATGGGACAGTTGCTGTTTGAGCTGTCCAGGTTGTGATGATTTTCATTTTCATCGCACCATCACACAATTACTGGATCCGCATTGCACTGGTTGAGTCTTGCAGCCACCAGGCTTTGTATGTCTTGCTTTGACTGAGTGAAGAGATATCCGCACACTTAGACCCATACGGTGTGTCATACATCCTGAATGCAGTGCAGTAAACACTGTGTAAATATAATACCATATGCTGCATTGAAGTAAATCCAGCACATGGAAGCCAGAACACAAAACATATCTCACCCCACAGTTTCAGACTCCTAGGCACCGATCTGCTCATCATTTCTGCTCAGTTTCCAAAGGATATGTTGTTTATTGTAGAACATTACTGTACGAGACATATGGTGCATTGCAAGGATGCAAGTTTTTCAGCGCTGGCTCTGCACGTTTTAGTTTTTTGACAGAGAGCGAGAGAGAGAGAGAGAGATTCAAAGCTGCAAGCAGTTAATAAGTAGCCATTTTGCAAAGAACATAATAGTCCCATTAATTCATAAACAAAATGCAAATTATCTTTGACTGTGCCAGCGTCATTGGCAAATACTGATGAACATGTAGGCAAATTGTTACTTAGAATTGATTGGCTTCATGAGGCCACCTGTGTTGGGAGAGTTAACAAAACATTCGTTTGATTTGCACCGATGTGAGCGCGTGTGTGTGTGAGCGCGCGTGTGTGTGTGTGTGTGTGTGTGAGCGTGTGTGTGTGCACTCGGAGAGAGAGAGGGAGAGCGGAGCTGTGTCTGACGGTTGTGTGGCTACAGGGAAAGTAAAGACATCAGGATGGCTGTCATGTGACTTATTGATCCGTCTCCTGTAGTTGTTGACAGAGGACTTTACCTTGGTTTTACCGAGGATCAGTTATCTGCTCCGAAATCAGTAAAGAAGGTATAACACCAGGTACCGGTAAGCTTAGATGTATTGTTCAGATATTAGTGTACTTTTTATGACAAATAGTATAGACTGTTTCCACCGTTTTATAGCATGTGATCACTTTAACACCACTCCAAACCTGTTACACATTTCTAGAATTACTTGCACTTCCATTTTTGAGCCAACGCAGGTGTGGACCGTTTTGTCTCGTGCTTTCTTTCATTGTTTCGAAGCTGGACGTATGTGTGATATTCGACCATGCGAGACAACAGAGTGAGGGAGACAAGCCACATGTAGTGTCTGTAGAAGTGTGACTTGCGATATAGATAGTGAACACAGTGATTTTCATTTAGCTGCTTTTCACTATACGTAGAGCCTGTTTCCCAATTCACCCGATGTGCACAGGAAGTAAAATGCAAGAGACACATGCACCGTACGTCTTCTTTGATCTCATAAACCTGGCAGATGTGATTCATCCATGCCTGTTTACAGCCGTGCATTAATTTCCCCTCCCGTCCCTAACACAGTTTAGCCCAATTAACACAGTAGCTCTTTTAGTAACAGTGTGAGGGGGAGATGTGCATGTGTCAGAGCTGCAGTTGGCTGCAGCCAAGTACCGAACTAGATTCCAAAATGGAGGGACTGCTGTGAATACCAATGCTTCCCACTTCCCCTCACTCAAGACGAGGGATAGGTTGTGCTCTCGCTCTCTCTCTCACACACACACACACACCAACACACCAACACACACTCTCTTTCAGGTTTCCTTTTCCTCGTCTATAGAAATACATCAGCTCAAAGAAGGAGATGAGAAAAATAAGCCATTAAGGCATGCAGGAGTGCACGATTAGAAGAATAATTGAGGGGAATAATGGATGTAGGGAGATTAGATGCATTTGTCTAATTTTGGATAATCACCACGATCTCCCACTTTCAGAGGAACTATAGACTTAATTCTCTATCATTCTCTTCCTGTTTTCAACTATCACTCTTCCCCTCAAGGATCTTAAACAAGAAAAGGTGTCCCTAGGGATTCCAGTTCATGGCAATGTTTCCACTTGATAAACCATGTCTCCAGGCGCAAGAAGCAGGACCAGAATCCGGGAGATGCAAGTTGGCTGGACCTTGCCTAAAAACAGCCCTGCTTCTCATTGTAATGGATAGATGGTATCCCACTGATCTCTCGTAGCTTTTATCATCGTGTCCGCTGCCATATAAATCCAAAATATGACTACTCTGATCTGTGATGCAACCCGTATTTTATGGCTCCACATTCATGGCGAGGTCTGAACAGGTCTAAAGGGAAATAGCTGCAGGACGTGGATCCTTTGAGCGCCACTCGCTAGCAATGGGAGGGGACATATAGGCGGGTGAAATGACAGCAAAATTAAACATGTGACAGCAGAGTTAATGAAGACTGATTAGTACTAGGTGTAACTGTAACCATGGGAGACAATGTTGATAGATGATCAAACCAGTGTCTTTCTAATCAGTAAAATGCCCTTGGTTCAGTCAAAGATGACAGCGGGCAGCCACAGAGAGGGACTGACATTCATTTGGGGTCAAAAAGACACTGCTTCAAACATAAGGTAAAGCCGTACATGATGGTTGCCGTCTGTGTTTACCTGATGCGACAAGGTTTTTAGAGTTGATAGAGTTAGCAGCTCCGTGAGACTGCACTTAATTACAGTGGTGCTTTGAACCAAACATCAACATCAGGATGTTAACATTCCCATAATGGCAATGCTAACTTGCTGACTTTCGGCATGTGTATTGCTTATCATGTTCAGCATACTAGTTTAGTAAATTGACATGCTAACATTTGCTAACTAGCATAAAGTAAAGCACAGCTGGGCATGATAGGAATACCATTAGTTTTGCAAGTATTTGTTCATAAATGAAAGCGTTGGACGAATTAAAATTTTGATCTGACGATGGAGCTAGCAGAAAAGTCAGAATCACCTAACTTTTTACACTCACCCTCCCGAGGACATAAATGTGTGTATAAAGTTTCATGACAACAATCCATCCGATTGTTGTTGAGACGTTTTACTCAAAACCCCAAATAACAATCTCATGCTGCCGCTAGATGTAAAGTCAGCGTTAAAGTCATAAGCATAAACATCTTCTGGGGACCATGAATGTCTACACAAAATATTGTTCCCGTATCATTCATAGATGTTGAGACATTTCACTGGCTACGTACAAATTTGTTCTGACTGACATAAATTATCAAGGTTTTCAATGTTGATGTCGTTTATTTTCTTTTCTTTTTAAACATTAGTTGTACTTGGAAATTGGAAAGTCACAGAAAATTACCATTTAATTAATATGGCAACAGTTACTGTAGCTTTTAGACCCAAAGTGAGAAGACGGTTATGGAAATGCGCGGTGCAGTCATTAAGTGTTTCGACAGTTACATCATTTCTGTTTTTGCCTATTCCAACACATTAGGCTTGTCATCAAGCAATGACTGTGGAGATAAATTGCTAACCTTCAGTATTCAGGGTGTTTGGGATGAACGGCAGCTAAAGCTTGTTTGATTTACGTCCCCCCCCCCGACCCACCCTTTAGGATACTTCGGTGGAACAATGATCCAACCAGTCTCTTTAAAGAAGCTTAATACGGAACTCAGAGCATTTCTATCGCCTCTGCATGGCTCTCAACACAGCGACCGCTGAGCCAGTGGCTCGCATTGAACAGTGCTGACAGAGCATACGGTGTTATCCTACCTGGGGGTAGACATAACTCCAACATATCTTTATAAAGCAAATCATTGTTTACCGCTATAGTAACAGTATAATAGTACTTATTGCTGCTATAACACAAACACCAATATATTCAGCTGCTCGTGTACTCCTTTTGACCCTTATACCTTCAAAGTACTCACTGTGACATTTTTGCTGAATCCATAGTATTACCCCAATGTTTGCGGCGGTGCACCTGTACACAGGACAGGAAGTCAATGTGAAGGTCACCATTTTGGCCAGCAGGACGCTCTCTTCCCCAGAACAGGGAGGAGAGGAGCTGCTGTGGCAGCCTCTAATCCTCTTTAATTTGTTTTCAGATGGGGCTTTGGAATACCAGCCTGCTCCCTAAGCAGAGATCACATAAGAACGTGGGCTGGGACAGCTGTCTCCTCTTCTGGCGGTTTTTAATATAGGTCTGCTCACCACCCCACCCTGCAATGAATAATTCTGGTGCTGAGCGGAGTCGTTTCTTTGTGTGGATTTGAGTACAAAAAAAAAACAGGGATGCAATTCCACATAGTACAAAAGCATGGTAGTGTTGTGTTGGGGAAAAAAAACTGAAAATGAAAGTGGGGATGTGTGTTGTGTTATTTTTGTAGCTTGTGTAGCTTGTGTATTTTTGTGGCTTCCTCCTCCCTCACAAAGCAAAGCTTGTAATTGGGTTTGGGCGTGTCCCCTTTCTCCTTTGTTTGACGGTAAAGGTTGAATTGTAAAAGGAGAAAAAAAAAGGGATGCTTGTGCACCTTCATAGAGGTGAATTGTATCATGAGTAGAGGACTAAAGGCTGTCTCCTTTGCAGCACTTTGCAGAGACAGAGTGGGGTTTTAAAGCTGCTGAAACAAAGCATGCAGGCAGTAGGTTGGCAATGAAGGCGGGGGGGGGGGGGGGGGGGGGGGGGGGTGTTTGTTACGCCGCGCCCGCGTGAGAAAGGGGGGGGGGTTTTTTTTTTTTTTT